>NW_007727835.1:226596-227787 GCF_000696425.1 Galeopterus variegatus | reverse complement strand
AGTTCTCCCCCAAATTCCTTGAGACAAGTACTATTAACCTAACTTTAACAGACGAAGAAACAGAGTTGAAGTATCTTATTACACATCAGTAAACAGCAAATCTAGATTCAGACTTAGGTCAGCCTGGCTCCAATCTCTGCTCTTTCGTCAACAGAATATATGTGTTAAAAAGAAAACATAAATTCTCCTAGAGCAAAAGAATATTTGAGTTTTAAACAAACATCTCTCCAAAATGCAGGCTTTCTGAAAGGGTATTTTCAGTGTCCTTAGCTGTTAGATAGATGTTCATATTCCAGTATTTAAAGATTTCAGAGTTTAGCCTCACCATCTTGCCATCTGCTATGAAATGATGAGCCCATCTGTCATATTCACGACAGTATCAGATTCCATTTATTCTATGAGAAGACAATGGCTTTTGAAACAAAAATTTGAATATGTCTGATTACAACATTGTGTTATGCTTAAGAACTTGCAAAGCTGGTGCCACATAGTTGAACGGTAGCTGAAGTCCCAGCATTGATACAGTGATGAGGAGGCTGCCAAATTGGAAAAATTCAGACTTCTGAAAGCTGACTTGGGGATTTTTCAGATCTGGTGTAATGCCCTCTGTCTTAATGACTTCTGAAGTATGTTCAATAACACATGTTCTCTAGAAGTTTTGGAAGTGATATTCTTATATAACATTTATGAAGTGACTTTAGTTTCTTTACTCATATAATCCTCGTTTAATATAAGTATACATTATTATTCTTACCCTTATTGTATTCTATTTATGCTATTTCATTTTACTTATTTTTTTATATTTATTTTAGAAATGACTGAGTCAGATTGTAAGTGGAATTGCCAATTACTTCTAAAAGGGAATCTCAGACTATGGGAGTATCTTGTGTGGGGATGAAACATGAGATATTACAGAGGAGAAACTGATGATGTTGCTACATCCTCTTCTGTTATTATTATTACTATTTTTGGTCAGGTGAGTTTAAATAAATGAATCCTTAGATTTTAACTTGAGTTGACTCATGAGTGTGTTTTAGGCAGAGTTGGTAGAGATTGGTAGTAATTTCTTTACTTTAGTTAACTCTAAGGTCATCTAGGTTATAAAACAAATTTAAATTCCCTGAATAATACTTACTCAACTTTTAAGACAAATTAATTCCCAAATATGTATACAACATCTTCTATTGACCC
>NW_007727835.1:224074-225431 GCF_000696425.1 Galeopterus variegatus | reverse complement strand
CTTACTCAACTTTTAAGACAAATTAATTCCCAAATATGTATACAACATCTTCTATTGACCCGCCTGTTCTCCCTTTCCCCTTATTCTGTTACATTTTAACCTTCGGTTTCTCCATCAACTATTTTATTTCTGTGACTGTTGAATGGATGTCTTGCTCTGGAACTGTCACCTCCAGAGATCTAAGATTTCCATCCTAAAATGCTACATACTCACTTTCCCAAACTTCCAGAAGGCCAACAGCACACATAAACAAGAGGGACCTACATACACCCAATTTTTAAAACTACATCATTTCCAGAATCCTGAGTGTGTTACAATTTAGGCACATATTATTACCAACTTAGCCCATTATTAAGATTTAAAATTCAATGCAAGAAAGCAATAGACAAAGGTCATAGTAGAAGAAAAAGAGAAAATCTTCCATGTCTGGATTTTCCAGTATGTCCTACCAAGTTCATGATCCAAGTACCTAAGTCTCGTCTGAGAGAAATATCTTAGAAGGGGTTACCTACACTGATGAGTGCACCTCTTCTTCCTCAACCTTGCTGGAGGCTAAGGTGGTGCTAGAGCCCATGATGTTGCTGTTGGCACTTACCTATTTGGTGCCTTTAGGAGCCCCGTTTACAAGACTATTTATAGTCTTGGCTTTCTCTGGCCCATCTGTAGCAAGGAACAATCTAAAAATCTAAATCTCATCATGTGGCTGGCTTCTCTTTTTTAAAAGAGCTTTGCTGGCTCCTGTGCATCCTTATGGTGAAATGAGAGCCTACTCAGCGTAGGTATTCTGACCTTTGTATTCCCTCTCCAACAACATTTTTATTTTTATCTTTTTTTGCTCTCACTCTATGCTCAAACAACACTGGTATGTGGTTTCTTAGCACAAGCTATGACTAAATCAGACCATGTCTAAGTCTTGCTTAAAACCTTCTATTGTTCCCAGGTCACTTAAAGTAGAACCTGAACTTCGTATCCTGTCCATGTACCAGACCCTGCATGATTTGGACCTACCAACTTCTGCAGCCTCATTTCTTACCGCTTCCTGCCTCGTCCACTGTATTCCTTTTGTGGCCAAGCTCTTTTTTTCCACCAGGCGTTTATACATGTTGTTCTGTCTTCTTGGAATGTTCTTTTTTTGTCCTCCCATCACATGGTTGATACCTCTCATCCCTTAAATCTCAGTACAACTACTACCTTCTCAGAGAGGACTTCCATGGTCACTCTATTTAATGTAGTGGTCTGTTATTTTCTATCTCAGAAACTTCTTTGATTCCTTTATGAAAGGAATCAAATTATTTCACTGAAATTATTTTACTCATTAGAGCCTATCAGAGTGTCAAATGTTTGCTAAATAAATCAA
>NW_007727835.1:220240-224037 GCF_000696425.1 Galeopterus variegatus | reverse complement strand
ACACTGAGGGTTGCGATCCATTGCCGGACACGGAAAAAGACAAAAGACAAAAAAAAAGACAAAAGACAAAAAAAAAAACAAAACCTTCTATTGGCTTCCCAGGTCACTTAAAGTAGAACCTGAACTTCGTATCCTGTCCGTGTACCAGATCCTGCATTTGGCACCTACCAAATTCTCCAGCCTCATTTCTTACCGCTTCCTGCCTCGTCCACTGTTTTAGTTAACATTCCTTTTGTGGCCAAGCTCTTTTTTTCCACCAGGCGTTTATACATGTTGTCTGTCTTCTTGGAATGTTCTTTTTTTGTCCTCCCATCACATGGTTGATACCTCTCATCCCTTAAATCTCAGTATAAATACTACCTTCTCAGAGAGGACTTCCATGGTCACTCTATTTAATGTAGTGGTCTCTTATTTTCTATCTCAGAAACTTCTTTGATTCCTTTATGAAAGGAATCAAATTATTTTACTGAAATTATTTTACTCATTAGAGCCTATCAGAGTGTCAAATGTTTGCTAAATAAATCAAGTAAATTTTTTTCCCAAGATTTTTCTAACTTCTCTCAGAAGTCTTTGCTAACCACCTAGATGGGATCCATCATTCTGTCGCATCCTGATAGCATGGTGTATCTACACCAATGTGTTGCATTTAATTGCTATTATTATTCTTTTTTAAATTTATTTTTTATTAGCATATTCATTGTTACAAATCATACTTATTCTTTATGCTCCTTTTCCAATCTTTCCCTTCCCCCTCTTCTTCTCTCCTCCCCCCTTCCCATCCCCCCCTCTAATAACCATAGATTTGTTCTTTCCATCTGATAGGTAAACTGTTCCTCCCTTGGTTTGTTGCCTAGATGATCTGTCCAGTACTGAGACAGGTGTGATCAAGTCCTCTCCTATTATCTTAAATCAGATGCTTCTATTACTCTGGAGTGTGCTTTGTGGAGAGAGGACCTCTTTTTCTTTTTGGTCTTTGCTGGTGCCTCTCCTTGTGTCAACGCAGTTGAGTTTGAGAGTCTGGCATGCCATCTGCATGGTGGCTGTGACTGCTGCTATAGATTAGCTGCTTTTGCAGCAGCCATGGAAATTGCAGTGGCTATGGTGGGCTACCTGCATGGAAATGCTGTTTTTGGTGTGCTCTCTGCCTGGTTGCAGCTGGGTTTGGCTTCCTCTGGCTCCATGCCTCATTCTAAGATGTTGTGGAGGAGTTGGGGATATAGGGTGAGAAGAAAAGGAAGAAGGGGGGGCATGACTGAGGCCCCTGGCACTCCCCTCATTCCAGCAGGGGAGACCAAGGGACTTCCAGTGGTGGCTCGGATCATTGCTGGGCTGGATGCCGATGTCAGTGGGGTGTAGCTGAAGCTGTCGGCCCCCCACCACCCTGGCTTGGGAGCCCAGAGTGTTTCCAGTGGTGGCTCTGTGGTCATCACTGGGCTAGTTGCAGATGTTGAGGGGAGCGTGGCTGAGGCCCTCAGCTCTCCTCACACCCTGGCTTGGGAGCCCAGGGGGCTTCCAGTCCTTCTAGGTTTTATAGGTGTTCTTTGGTGATATTAGATCTTTACTAGTTGATATCAAACTTTGTTTCTAGTCTGTGGGTATTTTGTTTTTTTCTCTCAGTTCTGTGTTGGATTATTCACTGTCCTCACCATTTAAACTCTGCGCTGGAACTAATTTGTTGTCCTTTTCTTACTTCTTTCTGGTTGAAGGTGATTGGACATGATGTGAATGACTCAAGGTGAGCCAAATAAATTTTTTCTTTTTCTTTTTCTTTTCCTTTCCTTTCTCTTTCCTTTCTTTCCCTCCCCCCTCTCTCCTCTCCCCCTCTCTCCCCCTCTCTCCCCTCCTCTCTAATTTAAAATAAGAGCCACAAACTGCCCCCTACATGGCTCTGAACATTAAAGAAGTAAGTTCTATTAGAGTGCAGGAGGGGGAAATGAGGAGAAAGGTTCTGAGTTTAACACCTTTACTCTTGGAGCAAAGTCACAGCCTGATGGAGGCAAGTTTGTAATAAGAACTTCCAGTTTCTGGCAACTTTCCAAAGGCAGAAAGTAGTAGCCTGGACATAATCTGTGCCACTTTTCTACTCAGAGAATTGGGATTTCTATCCCTGTTTCCCTTTCCCTACCCTCCTTCATCTGTTTTCATAAAAGGAACTGAGAAGTTCTCAGGATAGAACACAAACTATAATCAGGAAGACTGGTGGGGTGGGTGGGGAGAGGATTATGAGTTCGGAATCCTTCTGAAAGAAAACTTTATTTCAAAGGACATCTTACAGCTGAGCAGAAAGGCAGTAGAAGCAAGAGATGATGCTATTGCATCCTTGAAGCAGCCCTCAACACTTGGTAAGGTGGACCTGGAGTTCGGAGCCTGACACACTCTTGGATTGTAGTCCTGTCCATACCTGGTCAGCACCTGCTATTACAGTTGACCGAGTCCTGTGCTTGGAGATCCTGGTTTGAGTATAAGTATTGTGTAATGCTGGGCAGAGTCACCTGAGTTCTCGAATTCTCAGTTCATGTCCTTTTAAGCGCAGATCCTACTACTTGTCTTCCTTTCATGACTGAATTTGTTGTGAATATCAACGGAAATAATGCAAAGCAAACAAAATTTCTTAGTTGCTTGAGTAATATAAATATTGGTTATTATCCTTAAGAAAGAAAACAACAAATTGAGTACCAAAGATGGGGCTGAATTCTGAGGAAACCAACTACTGTGCCTAAGATGATAGAAAAACTTGACAGGGCGACGAAAAGGTATAAAATGCACCCCTGTGCTTTGTACAATGCAGCACTGCAGAGGCTGTTAAAACCCCAGAGTAATGACTGTCACATAACCAGAGGCCGTTCTTCCATTTTTTTACTTCATAACTAGTTCTGCTTGTAATTCCTCAACGAAAAGAAAGACATGGGTAACAAAAAATCAGGATTTTACTTTGAGTGATTCTACAGTAAATTAAAGTCTTTAGTATTTTATGCCTAAAATGCTGATCCTTTTTGATAATTGTTATTATTCAAAGAGACAAAGAGAGAAAAGTGAAGAAAGAAGGAAGGAAGGAAGGGAGGAGGAGGAGGAGAGAGAAACTAGGCTTATCCAAAAATTTAAATCTTTTGTGCTCCTCCAGCACCAGGTTCAAAGGAAAGTAGTGTTCCTTAAGTTTAATGTCCTACATTCTTCAGTTTTGAGCTGAAGTACTTTTTCACTGAATCAGTTTCTAAAAGAGATGAGCACAATACTGCTGATCTGATTTAAACAAACTCAAGATCGCATTTGAGATTTCCTCAAGTTTCACATTAAGGGTACGAATCTTTGCCAAATGCACACAGTGACATCCTTTTGTATTTCACAGTAAAAGAGCAAAGTAGTTTGAAAAAGTTTGTATGACTTTTTTTTGGTAACTCTGAAGCTTGGAAGAAATTTCTCCTGTAATAAATTCTTTCCTTTAACACACTTCCACCTTTGCATACTGAGGACCTTCACATCTTCACCTTCAGGTCCAAGTTGTACATTTATGGCATCTTACCATGTACCTACCATGTACCACATCTTAATACATATGGCCCCACATAACCTCAAGAACAACTTACAATATGGATTTTTTTAAAAAAAATCTATTTTACAGGTGAAAAAGCTAAAGATCTAAGTAGTTAAGAATTATACTAAAAATCCTACAGGTCGTAGATGATAGAGTTGGGATTTGAATACACGTATTTCTTCCTATAAAGCTGTTTATACTGCAATAGTCTTCCTTTACTTGGGAATAAAAATGAAAGAGTTATTTATATTCTAACTAGAGACAG
>NW_007727835.1:215691-219253 GCF_000696425.1 Galeopterus variegatus | reverse complement strand
CTATTTTCCCATGAGCTTTTTGAAGTACCCTCATGCATTAAATGATAGAAGGATTCATGAGGGGCATGGTGGCCAAAGAGAGGGAGAAAGAAGTTCTGTTGAGGGAGCCATGCCATCATCATAACAGGAGGATACATTAGAGCAGGTATCAAAGGATGGGTAAGAATCCCCATGGTTATGCTTGGGTGGGACTATTGCAAGAAAAGTGAGTAGTATATGCAAAGGCAAAAAGATGTAGAAAAGTGTGGGTGTTCAGTGTTTGCCAGTAGAGGGAGATGTGGGGGAGTAGAATGGATCATTTTGAACAGATTTGCAGGACTCAAATCTGGACAGGCCAAGCATGCCATGCTGCACTTGGATTTTATGCTATTAGCAGTGGAATGTTATTCAACAGTTTTAAGTTGGTGAATGATGTGGGACCTCCACTCCCTGCTCACACCAAGGGTGGGTGTCTTTACAACCATAAATGCTGAGGTCAAGAGACAGAGCTATAGGCCAATGTTCTTTCCAGGTAATAGTGCTATAACCGCAAGACTTGGACCCCAGACCTTAATTGTACCAGTGCAGGAGTTGGTGCTTCCCCATCGTGAAGCTTGAAAGTCCCCATGACTGAGGGTTATGGTCTGTCTCCTACTCTGATGAAGGTCCAGCTAGATCCCTGAGTGCTGCCCAAGAATGTGATGGGCAATAGAAAATCCACACATTTGCAACTTTCCTATCTTCAGAATTTCCCCCCACAAATGGGGAAAAACTCTGGCATTTGCTCAAGTTTCCTGTCAAGTAAATATTTGTATAAATCATTCCCTGGAAGGTTTGGTGGGGCTCCTCCACTGCAAGTTAGGCTGAGCCTTACTCATACGCCTGCTGGCTTAGGTGTCATTCTTCCCGAAGGTAAGGGAATAGAACAAATCCTTTGACAGTCCCTCTTGACCCTGTTTCTGCAATAGGCCTCTCTTTATTATGAAGTACGCTCATCGGTAAATTCAAAGCAAAATGTTTATCTGGCTCCAATTTACTCTTGTCATTTTTCCAACCTCAATCAGCAGTCTCTTCAGAGTGTGCAGTTGCAGGCAGATGTGAGATCCTGGTGTCATGTACAGAAATGGCTTGATTATAATCACGTTCCTCTAATGATCTCATTCTAACTAGGCAGCAGCTTGATGCCCCTTATTCCCTGCACAGATCCGCCTTGGGAGCTCAGTTCTAACTTCATGACTGTGTATCTCTCTTTCTATTTCTGCTTGCATGCTATTCATAAAGCTTTATTTTTTCAGTTATTTGGCATCCACTACTTTTGAAGCATCCAGTCCTTTACAGGAGAAAGTGAGTCCTTCATTCTTTTCTCCTGGTCATTCTTGCCTCCATCTCAATTTGTTACTGAGCTAGGGCACAACATCTCCTATAAAGATTCTTTCTGCTAGCCACTTTCTTTCTCCCTGCCCCCCGTGACTTTGAAGACTTGCCTCCTTCATTCTTTCTGAAACCCATTTCATGTCATTATTCCTCCAACCTCATTCTCCAAGCCAATTATGAGCCTATTATGTTAACTTGCTACATTACACACATGTAGATTGTCGAAGACAAAGAGATTATGATCTTAATATTTAATTGCTTTTTATGATGTGGTATTTGTTTGGAAATAGAACTCTGATGTGACGGCATTTGTCTGTTATATATTATGCAATGACAGTCAATTAACTGCAAAGCAAAGAGAAACAAAATGTTAGTTGTGATTTTTAGGAGGAAAGGGTGTTTCTGTTTAAACCCAGATTACTGATATTCAGCTGTTTAAAATAATAAGTGGAACATGGAGAGTTTAAAGAGAAACATTACTTCAGAACCATAGGAAAAAGTCCTGCTCTGATGAGAATAAGGTGGAACCTATAGGGAAAATGCATTCCCTGTCAGCATAGACATCGTTCCAGATATATAGGTCAGGGTGATATATGTAGGCCATTCATTTCTTGTCACTCATCCCATTAAAAAATAAATTGATTTACTCATACAGTCATCCACTCAAGTATTCATTGAGCACCAATTGTATGTCAGACATTGGAAGTTCAGGTTAAATAAGACATAGCCAATCTTTGACTTGAAGATTTCACACTATACTAGAAGTGGCAGAAAAATGCACAAAGTCCACGTTAGGAGAGCCCTTATCCAACTGAGAAGGGCTGTGATCAGAAGAAGTGACAATCAAGTTGAATATTGAAGAATTAGTTGGAGTGAGTGAAACAAAGTAGAAGGAAATAGAGATATTGCTAATAGATGAAATAACATATACAAAAACACAATCAAGTGTTACAATTTGGCTGCCTGCAAATTGAAATAGACTTTTAGAATTGTTCTGTTTTATCTCAGCAGTGTGTTAAAAATTTGAATCTAAATGCTTTTATGCATGCATGCCATAGTTTCAGCTGCTTCCTATTACCTATACATAGGGTGCTTTTGTTACCTGCTTGACCTCTAAATATATTTGAGTTTTTGAACCTTGCATAGAGACAGAAAATGGAATGAGGCATTAGAGAAGCTTCTAATAGCTCAGTGTGGGGCCAAACAAAGGATCGATGCAGAGAAGGGGAAGGAAAGAATCGGCAGAAGTATGTGGAAATCAGAATATGAAGATGAAGAATGTGAATTTCATCCAGAAAATTAAAGGAAGCAGTTAAAGCAGCTCAAGCAGAAAGTGCCAGGGTCAGATTTGTCTTACAGAAAGATCATGGGGCAGCAGTGTGCAGAGTGGATCAGAGGAGATAAAAAATAGAGACAAGGACAGAAGTTATAAAGTTATTGATTAAACCATACAGGATATTATAAAGGTTCAATAAGTAACAGTCAAAATAAAAGGGTGAGACATAAGCAGTGTGCAGAGTGGATCAGAGGAGATAAAAAATAGAGACAAGGACAGAAGTTATAAAGTGATTGATTAAACCATACAGGATATTATAAAGGTTCAATAAGTAACAGTCAAAATAAAAGGGTGAGACATATTTTTTTGACATTTTAAACAGGTTGAAACATGGCAAATGACTGAGTGAGGAATGATTTAAAGGGAAATATCTTGGATGAAGTCTATTTTTCTGTCTTGGATGGCTGGATTCATGATGATATCATTTGCCAAACAGGGAAGGAAGATTAATTTGCAGACATTTAAAATCCTCATCTGTTGTCCTCACTCATGATCTCCTTGTCTAATGATGAGTGCTCTGCTTATGTCTATAATTCTGTACTTTCAAACGAGGTACCAAGGACAGAGATCATGGTTTAGTGAGCAGAGTATTAGACTTGTCATCAAGAGACCTAATTTTGTGTCACGTCTTTATATAATCATCGACAAATTATTTGCACTGTGCCTCAAGTATCTCATCTGTAAAATGGAGATACCAAATTTTTTCTGCTTAACTCAAGGCTTGTTTAAAAATAAAAAGTGTTGAAAGAATTGAATGTACTTTGGGAAGTGCAAAGTGTAAGGAAATATCTAAGCGGTTAATTAAGTCTCGACACATTTGTGTCAGGAAAGTCAGTATTGATCCAGAGGATATTATATGGGAAGATTAAAAAG
>NW_007727835.1:214352-215151 GCF_000696425.1 Galeopterus variegatus | reverse complement strand
GCAACACTGAGGGTTGCAATCCGTTGCTGGACACAGAAAAAGACAAAAGACAAAAAAAAAATAAAATAAAATAAAAAATAAAAATAAAAATAAAAATAAAAAGTGTTGAAAGAATTGAATGTACTTTGGGAAGTGCAAAGTGTAAGGAAATATCTAAGCAGTTAATTAAGTCTCGGCACATTTGTGTCAGGAAAGTCAGTATTGATCCAGAGGATATTATATGGGAAGATTAAAAAGCAGTGAGAAATATAACAAGCTTGCTGTGTTAAAACCAGTGGCAAAGAAACTAAAATAAGCAAAATGTAAACTGGTGAGACAGGATGAAACTTTGAAAGCCAGGTCAGGCTGACAGGGAAATAATCTCTCTGGGGAATCAGGGAAGATAACAAGGAGGCCAGTTTGGTCCCCAGCTTTTCCTCTGGAGACACAAAGGCTGAGAGGTTTCCTAGGAAGGTCCAACTGCTGACTCTATAAGTCCTCTGCACCTGGGATGCAATGTTTATGAGGAAGTTTATGAGCCACACAGGGTAGCTGAGGCTATGGTGTGACCTGTGTATTTCTCAGAGTTGCTGCCTCATTTGAGCTGGAAGTTCATAAGTGGGTGCTGAGGATCCAGCTTGACAGTGATCCCTACATCAGATCCCTTTGCAATCCTCTTCTCAAGCAGATGTTAGTGGATTCCCAAAGCAGGATCCTATGGAAGTTGCCTAAACATAGGGCAGTTATATTAATTAGGAAATGGATTAGATGGCTATAGCAAAGGTCTCTCCAGATTCAGCAGAATAAATAAGAGAGAAAG
>NW_007727835.1:211775-213080 GCF_000696425.1 Galeopterus variegatus | reverse complement strand
CTGGGGAGTGTGGTCTTTAGCTGGTGATCCATGGACCCAACAAAACTTAAGAGTAACAAAAACAGAAAGGGTGACTGGATACTGGGAGATAATTACTAGTCTGTGTCATAATGGTGAAAGCATTTGGGGCTGGGGCTGGAACTTTTATCAATAAAAATTATCTCAGAATTGGTTTTCATGAATATCCTTAAAACTATTCTATAGTCTAAAGAGATAAAGTGAAATATTAGCCTGATGAAAACTTTAATTACTGTTCCTTCTGTGTTTTCTTTTTATCAAAGAATAATTTATCTACATTAAAATGTACAGATTGTAACTGTTACAATTATTGAGTTTTGACAAGTATATATGCCCATGTAACCTACACCCCTATTAATAAAGTGAGCATTTTCATTGCCCCAGAACACTTCTTTAGCCCCTTTTCAATTAATCCCTCAAGCTCAGGCATCTAATATTTTTAGTACCATCGCCATAGTTTTGCCTATTCTAGAGCTTCATGGGAATGAAATCAGACAGCATATACTATTTTACTTCTTTTAGTCAGAAAAGTAGTTTTAAGATTCATCTCTGTTGTTGTGAGTAGTATTCCATTATGTTTATCACAGCTTGTTTGTCCATTCTCCTACTGATAAACATTTGGATTGTTTACAAGTTTGGACTACTATGAATAAAGTTATTATGAATATTCATATATAAGTATTTTCTGGATGTTTATTTTCATTTCTTTTGGGTAAATAACTAAGAGTAAAATTACTAGGTCACAGGGTTAATGAATGTTCACAAGAAATTGCTGGTTTTCCTAACAATAATTTATGAGAGTTCCAGTTGTTCTAAATCCTCACTAATACATGCTGTTGGGAGAATTTTCAGTAGAAGCTATTCCAATGGGCCTGTTGAGTTTTGAAAGGGGAAAATAAAATTTGATCTCTGAATGGCATATTATTGTTTTCTAATAACTTCTTTCATAGGGCAGCAAATAAACACTGAGGAAATATGTACAGTAAATTTTGAAATATATAAAATCTTAGCCAGACTCTTTACAAGACTTTATAATGTAATTAAATGCTTGGAGTCAGAAGACCAGGTGTTTTAGTCAGTTTTGTGTTGCTATAACAGAATTACCTGAGATTGGGTAATTTATAAAGAAGAGAGGTTTATTTGGCTTACAATTCTGGGACAGCTGCATCTGGCATGGCCCTCAGGCTGCTTCTACTCATGGTGGAAAGTGGCAGGCAGCTGGCAGGCACAAGCAGATCACATGGCGACAGGAAGCAAGAGAGAGGAAGCAAGAGAGAGAGAGAGAGA
>NW_007727835.1:207751-210965 GCF_000696425.1 Galeopterus variegatus | reverse complement strand
GGAGATCAAATTTCCACATGAGTTTTGGAGGGGACAACACATCCAAACTCCATCACCAGGGTATTGCCTCTGAGACCCAATTTTTTTCATCTTCAAAGAGGAGATAGCAATGGCCTTTTCAAGCTTTTTGTGCGATCTAAATAAGATAATGTGCCTAACACTTGCACATAGCCTAACACAGATAAATGCACAGTATATTTTAACAGAATCTAAGATATGGCAGTCATTCAAACAGTCGTGATGATGGCCATCATCATCACCACTATCATCATTATAAACATATCACTAACTTTAGCTGAAATCATATCATACTCCAGGAACTGCTGAGCACTTCTATATTCTAATTAAATCCTCAAAACAAGCCTTAACAACAGCATTAATATTTAAATTTTTCATGCAACTGCTGACGCTTCTATCAGCAGTTCATCTTTGTTGCTGTGAGTAGTATTCCATTATATAAGTTTATCACAGCTTGTTTGTCCATTCTCCTACTGATAAACTGAGGAAATATGTATAGTAAATTACCTACCTTCTATCCACAGGTTCTGGCTTACACCAAGTAATACTTGCTTCTCTATGCCCTCTGGTTGACAGAGGAGGTAGTGGGTACCAGGAGTTTGGGCAAACACAGAGGCATCACTTAGTGCAGACTAGAACTTATGGGAAGAATGTCAGCACGGAACAGGTGCTCCACTTCCTTGGTATCGTGTGGAGAGAGGACCCTTTGCTGGTGCATAGATCCATGATGTGTCCATCTTGGCTCATGCCAAGCATGCCCTCTGCAGTATTCTAAGGGAATTAGGGACTTGTGCATCTCTTCAGTCTTCTGGCTGCAGTTTCTAGCCTGTTCCAAGGGACACCGTAAGTGTTAGTTTAAAGACATTGCACACATCATGTAGTAGATGATGAGTCTAAACTCAGAAAAGGTACACGCTTTGTCCAATATTGTGATGTTAGCAAGCTGAAGAAACAAAATTCAAATCTAGGCTGTGTAACTAAATTGCTATAATACATGAACTCCTTAACTGGAGTTTTATTTATTTTTTATATTTCAAACTAACTGGGACTCCATGTTTCTTTTTAGTATACAATCCAAAACTTTCCCCATGCTATGTGCCTGAGGACGCTAAATGAAAAATCAAATACATGTAATAAATCTCAATGTATAGTTACTTGACAAAAGAAAATGACAACATTGATCCAATGATGACCATTTGGGTATGTAAGCCATTTCAAAGCAAATCTTTGGAACAGAAATCTGGGTCAGAATCACAGGTTTCTTACTTATTGGCCATGTAACTCAAGACCTGTTACTTGACCTCTTTAAGACTCAGTTTCTTTATATGTAAAATAAAGATATTGGGCTGGAATAAGTTCAAGAGATCTATTGTACATCATAGTGACTAGTTAATAATGATGTATTGTATTCTTGAAAATAGCTAAGAGAGTAGTTTTGAGTATTTACCACACACACAGAAAGATAAGTATGTGAGGGAATGCGTAAGTTAATTAGCTTGATTTAGCCATCCCACAATGTATACACATTTCAAAATAACACATTGTACACTATAAATATACATAATTTTTATTTGCCAATTAAAGTAAAATGTTGGGGGACTTCCTCATAGGTTGATGTGAGGATTAAACATAACATGTTGTCATAATTTGTTGATTTTAAGAAGTACTTGATTATAGATAGCATGAATTATTTTATTTTCAATTAACAAAAATTTTAATTAATTGTAAGTTGTCATTGATTATAAGGCATATCAGAATTTCAGAGAAGTTAGTGTGAAAATGTGTGTCTTAAATATAAATAAAATGCAGAGTGCGTGTTACATAGGCTCCCACTACGTGGTATCTGCCACTGGGATTGTTGCTATTATCCTTGTTATCATCACCATGTAAACCCATGAAACTGACACGGAGAAGAAAGAGTTCTTCTTTGAAACAAGCATCTTGTTTCAAAACATGATAGGAAAATGATTCCCTGATGCTCCCCTGGTGCACACAACTCTATCCATTGGTATCTCGGTCACTGTGATACCAGGACCTCACACATCTGCCAACTATACTATATGCTTTATTTTATTTTATGTTTAATTGCATCAGCATTAAACCATTATTGGCTAGTGGGTTTTCCAGGGGGAATTCTCAAAAGGACAGAAGAGGATTTCCTCTAGTGATAAAAATTAAAAAAAATCCCTTTTGAGGATGTATCCTCCTGAGCAATACAAGTGTCATGTATGAAGTTGAGTTACATTTCTCCATTATCATGCATAGATATGGAGAAACAAATCCCAGAGACATAAAAAGTATCTCTTTCTTTTTTTAAAAAAATTTTTATTTTATTTTGTCAGTATACAATGTGGTTGAATACTATGTACCATTCCCGAAACCTCCCTCCCTCCTCCCTTTCTACACTCCCTCCCAACAACCTCATATCTGTTCACTTGTCATATCAACTTCAAGGAATTGTTATTGTTGTGTCTTCTTCCCTCCCCCCACCCAGTTTATTTGTGTTTTTATTTATTTATTTTTAGCTACCACAAATAAGTGAGAACATGTGATATTTCTCTTTCTGTGCCTAACTAATTTCACTTAATATAATTGTCTTCAGGTCCATCCATGGTGTTGCAAATGGCAGTATTTCATTCTTTTTTATAGCTGAGTAGTATTCCATTGTGTAGATATACCACATTTTCCATATCCACTCATCTGATGATGGACATTTGGGCTGGTTCCAACTTTTAGCTATTGTAAATAGTGCTGCAATGAACACTGGGGAACAGGTATACCTTGACATGATGATTTCCATTCCTCTGGGTATATTCCCAGCAATGAAATAGCTGGGTCATATGGTAAATCTATCTGCAATTGTTTGAGGAACCTGCATACCATTTTCCATAGAAGCTGCACCATTTTGCAGTCCCACCAACAATGTATGAGAGTTCCTTTTTCTCCACAACCTCGCCAGCATTTATCATTCACAGTCTTTTGGACATTAGCCATCCTAACAGGGTGACATGGTATCTCAGTGTGGTTTTGATTCGCATTTCCCAAATGCTGAGTGATGTTGAGCATTTTTTCATGTGTCTGTTGGCCATTCATATATCTTCCTTTGAGAAATGCCTATTTAGTTCTTTTGCCCATTTTTTAAAATTAGGTTACTTGCTTTTTCTTGAAAAGTTGTTTCAGTTCCTTGTATATTCTG
>NW_007727835.1:201393-206806 GCF_000696425.1 Galeopterus variegatus | reverse complement strand
TATTTCTGAGAAAAATGTCATTGGAATTTTGATGGAGATTGCATTGAATTTGTATATCACTTTGGGTAGTATGGACATTTTCACAATGTTGGTTCTTCCAATCCAAGAGCATGGAATAGATTTCCATCTTCTTGTGTCCTCTTTAATTTGTCTCAGCAGTGGTTTGTAGTTTTCATTATAGAGATTTTTCACATCCTTGGTTAACTCTATTCCTAAGTATTTTATTCTTTTGGTGGCTATTGTAAATGGGCAAACTCTCTTGATTTCTCTTTCTGTATGTTCACTATTGGAGAATAGAAATGCTACTGATTTTTGTGTGTTGACTTTCTATCCTGCAACTTCGCTGAAATCATTTACCAACTCCAAGAGGTTTCTGTAGTGGCTTTAGGCTGTTCGATATATAGGATCATGTCATCTGCAAACAGGGACTGTTTGACTTTATCTTTTCCAGTCTGGATGCCCTTTATTTCCCTGTCTTCTCTGATTGCTCTGGCTAATACATCTAAAACTATGGTGGCTAGTACTTCCAACACTATGTTGAATAGGAGATGTGAGAGTGGTCATCCTTGTCTAGTTCCTGTTCTTAAAGGAAAAGCTGAAAGCTTTTCCTCAGTCAGGATGATATTGGCAGAGAGTTTATCAGATATGGCTTTAATTATGTTGAGATACTTTCCATCTGTACCTAACTTGTAGACAGTCTTCATCATGAATGAGTGTTGAATTTTATCAAATGCTTTTTCAGCATCTATAGAGATGATCATATGGTCTTTGTGTTTGATTTTATTGATATGGTGTATCACATTTATTGATTTGCATATGTTGAACCAACCTTGCATCCCTGGAATGAATCCCACTTGATCACAGTGTGTAATTTTGCATATGTATTGCTGTATTCTGTTAGTTAGTATTTTATTGAGGATTTTTACATCCATATTCATCAAGGATATTGGCCTGTAGTTTTCTTGTTTTGTTGTATCTTTGTCTGGTTTTGGTATCAGGGTGATGCTTGCTTCATAGAAGAGTTTGGGAGAATGGCCTGTTTCAATCTTTTGGAATAGTTTGTCGAGAATTAGCATCAATTCCTCTTTGAAGATTTGGTCATATTCTGCAGTGAACCCATCTGGTCCTGGGCTTTTCTTTGTTGGAGCCCTCTGATAACAGCTTCAATCTCTTTTATTGTTATTGGTCTGTTCAGATTTTCTACATCATCTTGACTCAGTTTTGGTAGTTTGTGTATATCCAGAAATTTATCCATTTCCTCCAGATTTTCAAATTTGTTGGCATATAGTTTTTTATAGTCATCTCTAATGATTTCTTGTATTTCTGAGGTATCAGTTGTAATATCACCTTTTTCATTACTAATTTTTGTTATTTGGGTCTTCTGTCTTATTTTTTTAGTTAGTCTTGCTAATGGTTTGTCAATTTAATTTATCTTTTCAAAAAAACCAGGTTTTTGATTCATTGATCTTTTGTGTCATTTTTTTGGTTTCTATTTCATTAAGTTCTGCTCTGATCTTAATGATTTCTTTCCATCTGCTAACTTTGGGTTTGGATTGTTCTTGTTTTTCTAGTTCTTTACAGTGAAGTGTTAGGTTGTTTACTTACCATCTTTCTATTCTTCTGAAGTAAGCATTTAATGCAGTAAAGTTCCCCCTTAGTACTGCTTTTGCAGTATCCCACAGTTTTTGGTATGGTTTATCATTGTTTTCATTAGTTTCAGTAAATTTTTTGATTTCCTGTTGGCTTTCTTCTTGGACCCACATGTCATTAAGTAGAATGCTGTTTTATTTCCATGTGTTTGTATAGTTTCCAAAGTTTCATTTGTTATTGATTTCTAGTTTTAATCCACTGTGGTCTGAGAAAATACATGGGATAATTCCAATTTTTTTGAATTTGTTGAGACTTGATTTGTGACCTAATATGTGATCTATCCTGGAGAATGATCCATGTGCTGATGAGAAGAATGAATATTCTGAGGTTGTTGGATGGAATGTTCTGTAGATATCTGCCAAGTCCAACTGGTCTAGAGTATTGTTTTGTTATTGATTTCTAGTTTTAATCCATTATGGTCTGAGAAAATACATGGGATAATTCCAATTTTTTTGAATTTGTTGAGACTTGATTTGTGACCTAATATGTGATCTATCCTGGAGAATGATCCATGTGCTGATGAGAAGAATGAATATTCTGAGGTTGTTGGATGGAATGTTCTATAGATATCTGCCAAGTCCAATTGGTCTAGAGTATTATTTAGATCTTGTATTTCTCTGCTGATTCTTTGCCTAGATGATCTGTCCAATATTGATAGTGGGGTGTTCAGGTCCCCTGCTATTGTAGTATTAGTGTCTATTTCCTTTGTTAGGTCTAATAGAGTTTGCTTTATAAATTTGGCTCCTCTGACATTGGGTGCATGTATATTTACGATTGTTATGTCTTCTTGATGGATCAATCCTTTTATCATTATGTAGTGGCCCTCATTATCTCTTTTTATGGTTTTTAGTTTAAAGTCTCTTTTCTCAAATATAAGAATAGCTACTCCAGCTCATTTTTCATTTCTGTTTGCATGGTAAATCTTTTTCCATCCTTTCACTCTTAGTCTATGTGAGTCTTTATAGGTGAGGCGGGTCTCTTGAAAGCAGCATATAGTTGGGTCCTTCTTTTTAATCCAGTCAGCCAGTCTGTGTCTTTTGAGTGGAGAATTCAATCCTTTTACATTAAACATTGTTATTGAAAAGTGTTGATTTACTTCTAGCATTTTATTGATTTTATTTTGGATGTCTTAAGTGTCTTTTGTTCCTTTCTTTCTGATTTATGGTTTGTCTTCTGTATTTGTTGGTTTCTTGGGGTGGTAGATAAACTTTTTTCTCTCTCTCTACTGTTAGCAATCTTATTTTACTAGTGGGTTTTGATTTTTCTTGAGTATTTATGGCAGTGGTGTTTTTTTTTTCAGGTACCAAACCCAGTACTCCGTTGAGAATTTCATGTAAGGCTCATTGTGTGGTAGTGAACTTCTGCAGTTTTTGTTTGTCTGAGAAATATACTATTTGCCCTTCATTTGGGAAGGATAGCCTTGCTGGGTAAAGTAGTCTTTGCTGGCAATCTCTGTCTTTTAGTATTTTGAATATATCATCCCATTCCTTTCTGGCTTTTAGGGTTTGTGATGAAAAGTCTGATGTTAGTCTGATTGGGGCTCCCTTATAGGTGATTTGATGCTTATGTCTTATGACTTTTAAGATTCTCTCTTTGTGTTTGTGTTTTGCCAATTTGACTAAAACATGTCTTGGAGAAGACCTTTTTGGGTTGAATACGTTTGGGGATCTTTGAGCTTCCTGAATCTGAAGACCTGTGTCTTTTCCTATACCTGGGAAGTTTCCTGCCACTATTTTGTTGAATATATATTTAATGCAATCTCCTTTTTCCTTCCCTTCTGGAATATCCATGACTCAGATATTTGTGCACTTAAGGTTGTCTGATATCTCTTTTAGATTTTCTTCAATGTTTTTAATTCTTTTTTTTTTTTTTTTGTCTGCCTGTGTTATTTCAAACAGCCCATCTTCAAGGTCATAAGTTCTCTCTTCTGCTTCTGCAAGCCTGCTGGTTAAACTCTCTGTTATGTTTTTTATTTTGTTGAAAGAATTCTTCAGCTGTGCAAGCTCTGCTACATTCTTTTTCACGGTATTGATTTCCTTGTGTGTTTCTTCTTTCAGGTCCTGCATACTTTTCCTTGTTTTATCATGTTGTCTAACTGAGTTTTCTTGTATCTCATTTAGTTTCTTTAGAATTATCACTCAAAATTCCTTGTCAGACATTTCAAGGCTTCTTGTTCTATAGGATCTAGAGCTTGAGAGTTATTACCTTTTGGTGGTGTACTTTCTTGATTTTTCATATTTCTGGTATCTCTCCTGTGATATTTAGTCATTGTGGCAGGGGTTTTCATGGTCCACTTGTTTGACACTATTTTCTGGCTAGGGTGCTGCTGGGGCTGCCAATTTGGCATGGCTTCCTCAGTGTCTGCTGGGTCGCCCACTGGCTCCTCAGGTGGTGTCTGCCTAGGGTCTTGAGCCTCTCTGGGGAGGCACCTCTTTGGTCAGCGTGCACTCGGCCAGGCTGGGGATGGATTCTGGTGGTGGTGAGGCCTACCTGCTGGGTCGCGTGCTTGCACCGTGGGGCACATGGTCTCCACAGATCTCCAGCTTCTCCAGCAGGGTGCCTTTCTAATCTCTTTCTTTTTAGAGGTAGAGTACTGGTGATGGATAGATAGATCTTTTGTTTTATATTCTCTATGGAAAAATAAAAAAGCTTATTAGGAAAAAGGAAAGTTTATTTGAGTTCAAATCTGGTGATGTAGTGTTTTCTAGCATGTGATCTTGAGCAAGTTACTCATCCTCTCTGGGCCTCTATGTCCTTAGCTGTAAAATGGCATAACAACACTTGCCTTTTGAAGTTGTTTAAATGGCCTTCCCACATGCTATTTCTTCTATTCCTTTTCTTCCTGCTTTTCCTCCTGTAACCTCCACTTGTACTTCACATCATAGTTCAAGTATCTCCTTCAAAGGAATTATAATGAAGCCCCAAGTAATTCTCAATTTTGAACTTTATAATTTAACTTAAAGAATTGCTTTTATAAAAATATGTTTAACATTTGTCTCCTCCACTAGATTACGAGCTCTGTGATACTTGATACCATGTGTTTTATTGTTTTATTCCAAGCCCTGCCATATACCTGGAACACTGTACATTCTTCATCATTTTTCTAAATGAATGAATGAATGAACACATTAGGTAAAATGCTTAGCTCAACTCCTGGCACTTAACAAGACCTCAAATGGTAGCTGTGTTGTAATTTCTCTAATGGCTCAATTGCCATTTTTATAAAAAATCTTTGGAAATTCTATTTTATCTTCTTCCTGTGTGGCTGTGTTGCAATCATTTTAGCTACACTAAGCCTGCTGTCTGAGACCCAGCTGTGTTTTCAGGGATC
Organism: Galeopterus variegatus; assembly: GCF_000696425.1. Classification (NCBI taxonomy): domain Eukaryota; kingdom Metazoa; phylum Chordata; class Mammalia; order Dermoptera; family Cynocephalidae; genus Galeopterus; species Galeopterus variegatus. Next base: position 201,825 of record NW_007727835.1, on the reverse strand, counting down.
ATATAGATGCACATGGTTGAGGGAAGATTTCTTAGCATGTTTGTAATTGCATGCTAGACTGCCACAATCTATATCCATTTGATTGGACTTTAGTGAAGATTTGTTTCTTTAGAAATTAAGGCATTCTGTCCTACTGTGAATGAGAGCTGCAGAAGTTCTGCAGAAGTGCCAACACTTAGAGATGCCATCGATTATCTGTGAAGCCTGGGTGACAGGAAAGAGCAACAGTCTTTGCTTGAGGAGTTGCTTGGGGAGAAGCACAGCCATTTTAAAGTGCACTGAACAAGTGGATTGGAAAAAATAAATGAGAGCATCTGAATGGAACCACAGTCAGGCAGAGCACTTTCATCACGGTAATCTCTGCCGAGTCCAGTCCATTATTCTCAGTGTGAAAAGAGACCTATTTCTACATGGCAAAAGATATATAGAATG
>NW_007727835.1:192483-200949 GCF_000696425.1 Galeopterus variegatus | reverse complement strand
ATTGGAAAAAATAAATGAGAGCATCTGAATGGAACCACAGTCAGGCAGAGCACTTTCATCACGGTAATCTCTGCCGAGTCCAGTCCATTATTCTCAGTGTGAAAAGAGACCTATTTCTACATGGCAAAAGATATATAGAATGAGCTTGAGAAATACCATCATATTTCTGAGAAATATTGCAGCTTGTTTCCTGGGATATGGATTGAGCATGCAGAGACCATTGACCAAAGCTGTGGCACCAATCTGGTTTTGATCCGGTTTTATACTAATCTGGTTTTATACTAAGCCTAAATTCTAAAGTCAGATTATCAGTTTGAGTCCCAGTTCCATCACCCAGTTACATTAGACACTTATGAGATGTGTCTAATGCTGGGTGCATTAGACAAATATCTTTCAAATATTTGAAAGATTATTATAGCCATGTAATGCAACCCCGCTTTAAATAGAGATTTCACAGGTATTAATAATCAGAACAGAATTTTCATCCAGTAATATTTGGTGAGAAGGCCCATGTTCTTTCCACCGTACAATGATATTCACTGAAATAGTACTATTAACTAAAGTGTGCTTAAGTGCTACTCATCATAAGCAAAACGGCATGAGATATTTGTGACATTAACTTTTACTATTTAAATCCAGAGTGTTTAGATTCTGAGCAGGAGTGAGTAGGAGCTTCAAGGACTGGGATAAGAGACCAGGCCCTAATAAATAACACTTATTTTCCAGTGCCTACCACAGGGTATGGTAGATAATGGGAACTAAATATATGTTGTTGCAATGGTATTGACAAAGGAGGAAAGAGGAACAGTCTGGGTGGGAAAATGGCCACTGGTCTTGAATACCCTTAGCTGCTTCTATGGTTTTTGATATGTTTTCCAAGTCACTTAGTATTTTGCTTGTTCCCCATCATGTACACTGTTTTTTCAACATCCCAGATGTCAACATCTCAGGGTTATATACCGCTTGACATGCAATTGGTGCCAGATGTAAAAGGATTATTGTTTCTGTTAGGTCATTAGTTTTCTCAATGCAATTTAAGACTAAGGGTTTTTTGGCAACCACATCACATTTTTCCAGGTTCATTGTAGGTTTATCATTAACCAAAACCTGAGAACTTTTTGACTGTAACTCCAACATCCTGCACACATATAATTGATATTTTTTAAACTAAAACTCAGGACTTGACAACTAGTTTGGTTGGGCTATTCATGGAGAGAGTGTTTTTAAAAAGAGGTAGAGTTTTAGAAATCGTTCAGATGATGGTAGTGGCAGGCTGAACTTAAATGCTGGCAAAAAGGGCTTGTCTGGCCGAGGGTATGTCCTGGGATGGTTAAAGAGATTGATGAGTAGCTTTAGTGCCGGGAGATTGGCCTGACAGAGGAAGGGAGACTGCTGGAAAGGACACTCTGCAGGAGGGGCCCTGGGGCTTAGAGACAATATGTGTTGCAATGATAAATGGCTGTAAGGCCTGGTGAGGGCTGGGAAGAAGTGAGTTTTGGGGGAATTTGGAGTCTCTCATCTTCCTATCTTCTTGAACCCCCTTTGGGAAGATTCCTTGTACTCAGAAGTACCAAACAGAGGCTAAAGGAATAGCTTTTTTTTAATATCCATTAAATTGAAATGTCTACTTGCATCAGTTAAAGTAAGGACAAAAGTACCTTGAACAACGCAAGCTTGATTCCAGGGCAGCATTTCTTCTATGGGTCCCATATATTGAGGATGATTCATAATTACTGTGGATGCTAGAAATAGGAATCCTATCGTGGCACTGCAGAGTATTTGAATATTCAATTAAATTGCCTTTTGCATTCTATGCCTAATGAGTCTCAGCAGTTAATATCTAATATAAAAAGCATAAGGACACTTGTCACATTTTAAAAATATTCCATTTCTTTATGGCTGCTTTTGTGGCTTTCTACTCTAAAAGCCAAGATCTACCCTCACTATCCTTACTACCCTTTTTATTTTATTTTATTTTATTTTTTTACCCATTTTAAAGAACTAATTTTCTTAGTGCCCTGTCATCATTTCTACCTGCATTTCTCTCTGGAGGGAATTTAACAAAGTATTTGTTTCATAGCCTTAAGATTTGGGTAGAAACACTGTGATAAGTGGATTAAAAGTAGGAGCCTAACTAAAAATGCATTTAAATTAAAANATTGGAAAAAATAAATGAGAGCATCTGAATGGAACCACAGTCAGGCAGAGCACTTTCATCACGGTAATCTCTGCCGAGTCCAGTCCATTATTCTCAGTGTGAAAAGAGACCTATTTCTACATGGCAAAAGATATATAGAATGAGCTTGAGAAATACCATCATATTTCTGACGTGTATGAGAGTTCCTTTTTCTCCACAACCTCACCAGCATTTATCATTCACAGTCTTTTGAATATTAGCCATTCTAACTGGAGTGAGATGGTATCTTAGTGTGGTTTTGATTTGCATTTCCTGAATGCTGAGTGATGTTGATCATTTTTTCATATGTCTGTTGGCCATTTGTGTATCTTCCTTTGAGAAATGCCTATTCAGCTCCTTTGCCCATGTTTTAATTGGATTACTTGTTTTTTTTTGCTTTGCCCATGTTTTAATTGGATTACTTGTTTTTTTTTTGCTATAAAGTTGTTTGAGTTCCTTGTATATTCTGAATATTAACTCTTTCTCAGAGGTATATTTTCCAAATATTTTCTCCCACTTTGTTGGTTGTCTTTTCACTCTGTTAATTGTTTCCTTTGCTGTGCAGAAGCTTTTTAGTTTGATATAATCCCATTTGTTTATTTTTCCTTTGGTTGCCTGCGCTTTGGGGTTCATATTCATGAAGTCTGTGTCCAGCCCTACTTGCTGGAGTGTTTCCCCTATGTTTTCTTAAGGAGTTTTATTGTTTCAGGGTGTATATTTAAGTCTTTAATCCATTTTGAGTTGATTTTAGTATATGGTGAGAAGTGTGGTTCTAGTTTCATTCTCTGGCACATGGATATCCAGTTTTCCCAGCACCATTTTCTGAAGAGGCAGTATCTTCCTCAGTGTGTTGTCTTCATGCCTTTGTCAAAGATCAGTTGGCTGTAGGTGTACGGGTTGATTTCTGGATTCTCTATTCTATTCCATTGATCTGTGTGTCTGTTTTTATGCCAGTACCATGCTGTTTTGGTTATTATTGCTTTGTAGTATAGTTTAAAGTCAGGTAGTGTTATTCCTCCAGCTTTATTTTCTTTGCTCAGAATTGCTTTGGCTATTTGTGGTCTTTTGTTATTCCATATAAACGTCTGGATAGTTTTTTCCATTTCAGAGAAAAATGTCATTGGAATTTTGATGGGGATTGCAATGAATTTGTAGATCACTTTGGGTAGTATGGACAGCTTCACAATGTTAATTCTTCCAATCCAAGAGCATGGGATATCTTTCCATCTTCTTGTGTCCTCTTTAATCTCTCACAACAGTGGTTTGTAGTTCTCATTGTAGAGATTTTTCACATCCTTGGTTAACTTTACTCCAAGTACTTTATTTTTTTGGTGGCTATTGTAAATGGGCTAGTTTTCTTGATTTCTTTTTCTGCATGTTCACTGTTGGAGTGTAGAAATACTACTGATTTTTGTGTGTTCATTTTGTATCCTGCTACTTTGCTGAAATCATTTATCAACTCTAAGAGGTTTTTTTGTAGAGGCTTTAGGCTGTTCGATATGTAGGATCATGTCGTCTGCAAACAGGGACAGTTTGACTTCATCTTTTCCAATCTGGATGCCCTTTATTTCCTTCTCTTCTCTGATTGCTCTGGCTAGTACTTGAAATCGTTCAGATGATGGTAGTGGCAGGCTGAACTTAAATGCTGGCAAAAAGGGCTTGTCTGGCCGAGGGTATGTCCTGGGATGGTTAAAGAGATTGATGAGTAGCTTTAGTGCCGGGAGATTGGCCTGACAGAGGAAGGGAGACTGCTGGAAAGGACACTCTGCAGGAGGGGCCCTGGGGCTTAGAGACAATATGTGTTGCAATGATAAATGGCTGTAAGGCCTGGTGAGGGCTGGGAAGAAGTGAGTTTTGGGGGAATTTGGAGTCTCTCATCTTCCTATCTTCTTGAACCCCCTTTGGGAAGATTCCTTGTACTCAGAAGTACCAAACAGAGGCTAAAGGAATAGCTTTTTTTTTAATATCCATTAAATTGAAATGTCTACTTGCATCAGTTAAAGTAAGGACAAAAGTACCTTGAACAACGCAAGCTTGATTCCAGGGCAGCATTTCTTCTATGGGTCCCATATATTGAGGATGATTCATAATTACTGTGGATGCTAGAAATAGGAATCCTATCGTGGCACTGCAGAGTATTTGAATATTCAATTAAATTGCCTTTTGCATTCTATGCCTAATGAGTCTCAGCAGTTAATATCTAATATAAAAAGCATAAGGACACTTGTCACATTTTAAAAATATTCCATTTCTTTATGGCTGCTTTTGTGGCTTTCTACTCTAAAAGCCAAGATCTACCCTCACTATCCTTACTACCCTTTTTATTTTATTTTATTTTATTTTTTTACCCATTTTAAAGAACTAATTTTCTTAGTGCCCTGTCATCATTTCTACCTGCATTTCTCTCTGGAGGGAATTTAACAAAGTATTTGTTTCCTTAAGATTTGGGTAGAAACACTGTGATAAGTGGATTAAAAGTAGGAGCCTAACTAAAAATGCATTTAAATTAAAAGAATATTGAGTCCATCTAGCTTTACCTTTCATAAGCAGAAGCTATTCTTGGTTTCAATTGCTTAGAATATTATTACTGAAAAATTATAATAAAAACAAAGCATTTAGTGATTTCAGAAAGATTAAGGGAAATGGTATTCTTAGCTGCTGCCATTAACAGGTCTTCCAAGAACAAAGTAACTTTATTAAGGATACCCTGGACAACACAAAGGATGGAAGTACTCAAATCTCTTTACTCATTGGTCTCTGGAGCTGTGGGGGATGAGGGGGTAGGATACCAACACACTCACAAACTGAGTCCCTTTTGGGGTCACAGGGGCATTGATTGACCGTAGAGTTTCCCTTAGGGGTTATGGAATTGCTACATTTGCCTCAAAGAGCCTAATATCCTCATGTCAAAGATAATCAAAGTTTCCAAGGATAACATCTTTGAAACCATAGCTTAGTCTTTCCACAAAGATGCCAGTTTGTTCATGTAGTGTTCTTTCTTCTTTCTCTGGCTCCTTCATCTCCCAGGACTCCTGTCCATCCATAGTAACCCATTCCAGATTTTCTTTCGCCAATAATGAGTTTTCAGCTCTGCTGTACCATAACTAGATCTCTTGCCTTAGAAGGCAATAAATTTGCCTAGTCAACATCACTGGGCAGGTCTGTACCTGTGATGGAGAAAGTAGGTTTGCACCTTATTACTGCTTCATCCAGGAGGCTGAACCGTGGGATATCTGCAATATTGCATCTAGAATCCTACAGCTAGACTTCAGCAAATTTTGGAAGGAGTTTAGGCATCAGGAAGAAGACATGTCTTGATCTGGTAGTTGGAGAGGGCCTGTTTTGTCATCCAACATGGGAGGCCATCCTGAAAGATTGGAGGGCCACCTGAGAATGTTGAAATGTCTAGAAATGGGCAGGTAATGCTTTACTTACACGCAAGCATAACTGTTAGTTTTGCTTTTATCAACAAGATTTTGGACAATGATGTGTGCATTTCAGAAGATTTTTTTTTTAGTATTAGAGCCATAGATATGGAAAGAAAAGCTAAAGAGTAAACTCCATAAATCACAAAGGAATAGTAGTGCATACAAATGGGGGAAATTATTCTCCATGACATCTCAGATTAGTTTAAAAAGGAATAAATTTGTATCTATACAAACAAGTTTAGGTTAGACTTGTGAAAGCTAGTGTCCTTTCTGGAGTGATTATGTGATACTAGAAAATTTCAGAGGTTTTAAAATCTCTGGGGAAATGTCTAACTGTTTCTGTTGATGCTCCTGATTTTTTCCTTGAACTTTCTTTGGAGACCGTTTGAAGTAGAAAAGTTTTATTTTATTATGTTTTGTTTTTGAGAGTAAACAACTAGACTTTGGTCAAGAAGTAAGGATTCTGGTTAGTTTAGTTTTGCATTTTACAGGGCGATTAGACAGAAAGCCATATTTATTTATATTCTTTTAAAAATCTTTTCATGTCTCTTTGAACCTACTGCCTCTGCCTAAGCAAGTCAAATATCATGAATATTAGTGAAACTGTTGTCAATTCCAGATTCTGTAGTGATTCACTTTTCACTCTAGTCAACTAAGGATCCACAAGTGGACCTGATGACCTAGTAATGGCCAATCACAGGTGAGATTGGGTGGCAAGATTATAAGATAAACACTCAATCTCTGCCATCAGAGTGATTACATTAAAAAAAAAATTAGTGCAAACGTGGAAAGAGACAATGCTCAAATGCAAGCAGAGCGATCTCCTGTTCAAGGCAAGGAAATAGGGATAAAAATAAGTTTCAGGATCTAGTCATAGAAATAAAATTTTGCTAACTACCAACTAACCAAAGGACAACTAGTAGGAGTTGCTTTTTCAGTAACTTGCTTAGTAGTTTGTTTTTCTGTTTTGAAACGAGAATAAAATGGTAGGAAACAAATACAGGAAACTGCCTGGTATTCTTGGGAACACACCTCTATAGTAAAACCAGTTGAGTGCTGTTTGAGTTTAATTTGGGCACATTTATCATTTTAATTCTCAACTTATACTTGAATACCAACATTTTATATTCCTCAATTTTTTTAATTTTTAAGCTTTTTCTTGTTAAAAATCCTCTTGTATTTTGCTCCTTTTTCTATTAGAAAGCTTCGCTGTTAGGACAGCTGCTGATATAAATTTGAGTGATGAATCACAATGAATGCCTAGAAAATTAATTCTCTCTTTACAAGGCAAATTTTCATTAGGTCAAATGTATAGCTAACACCTCCTCTCAGTTTATTTCTAAAGGTTATATCTGGGAGAGGTGGCGTTAGTCTGATCTGATTCATTAAAGTAATGCACGGTAGAATTTCTTGAAGTATTTATTGGCTTCATGCCTGATCCCTGAAGATCTTGTGGCATCAAAGTGCTGCTAAAGCTATCATAAAGCCATGCTCAGGATCAGACTTAAGAAAAAGGAGGTCCTGGCTTTTATTCCTTATTTCTAGGATCCTTCTTTCCTTCCTTCCTTTTTTTCTTTCCTTCCTTCCTTTCACTTGGAGAAAGGCAGATAAATGGACACTGGCTAAATAAGTTCAACTAAGAAAATCTAGAATGAGTTCAGTGCTGCTCATTTTATGGCTCCTGGTAACACCTGCAATGGAGGAAGGCAGAAGTGGAAGCTAAACATAGAGGCTGACCTGGCAGAAATTGATTCCTCTTCCCTTTCTTTCTTCAGTTCAGGCACTCCTATCTTCTTGACTCTGCCCAAATCTGATAACTTTTCTGAACCTGGGTGGAGAAAATGTAGGAAGATCCTGGTTCTCAAAATCTTTCACTCCAAAGTAGACTTTAACCTTGAAGCATGTGCCCATAATCTATTACCAGGACACTGGTCCCCACAAGGCCAGTCTGAGAGCTTTATCTTTGGTATCTCCAATGCACAGACAATTGTATATTAAAGCAGTCATCACACTGGATTACAGTCTCTTAATTATACTGCTTTCTTTCCTAGCATATTGTGGTCTACTCAATGGAAAGGAACATGTCTCATTCTTATTTGTATCCCCAGTGACTAGCATAGTACTAACCATAGTAGGTTCTCATTAACAGGAAATGAATATTGAGTGCATGAATAATTGCATGGATAGATGGATGAATGAATGGACATTTGAGTTCTGACCCTTAACTTCCCAGATTCTTAACACTTTTCTTCTGAAGAAAATAAAGGTTTGATGAAAATTTCTAAGATCTTTCCTAACATTCTGGGATCCTATGACTCATTGGTTAGGATGCCTCCCTTGCAACATGCCTCTAGATTCCGGCTTTTTAATGTTTTTCTCCCAGCCAGGGTTCCTCATCCCTATTGCTTAAACAACCTGGAGTCTGAATCCTATCCTGCTTATTAATTTTTCTGTTCATCCCTGGTTTTGCTAGCTGATTTGGGTTTGGGGCTCATCTATTTAAGTAACATCGCCTCCTCTCCTCCTTGTCACTCTCCCACAAAGTTCAGAGAATGCATCATCTTGTGAAATGCATTAGACCTGATTAATGATTCAATATCTCTCAAAGGCCTCAGTGTACATGCTATGGAAAGGAATAGTCACAATGTTTCTATCCATTCATATATTTGTCCATTTATCCCTCTTTTTCATACCATTATTTTTTGAGTAGATATTATGTTCTAGATACATTATATGTATTTGTGTGCTTAGAATAAATGATCGATAAACTGAGTGCCTGATCTCAAGAAGTTTAGCATCTGCTAGAAACAGGCATGTAAATCAGTAAGTGTAATAAAATCTTATAATTTGTGTGTTGAAATA
>NW_007727835.1:190505-192168 GCF_000696425.1 Galeopterus variegatus | reverse complement strand
AAAGTTCAGAGAATGCATCATCTTGTGAAATGCATTAGACCTGATTAATGATTCAATATCTCTCAAAGGCCTCAGTGTACATGCTATGGAAAGGAATAGTCACAATGTTTCTATCCATTCATATATTTGCCCATTTATCCATCTTTTTCATACCATTATTTTTTGAGTAGATATTATGTTCTAGATACATTATATGTATTTGTGCGCTTAGAATAAATGATGGATAAATTGAGTGCCTGATCTCAAGAAGTTTAGCATCTGCTAGAAACAGGCATGTAAATCAGTAAGTGTAATAAAATCTTATAATTTGTGTGTTGAAATAGAAGAAATCTGTACCAAGTATGGTGAGAAATCAGAAGAAGGAGTGGTCAGTATTGCCCAGAGGAGAAGGCAGGAAAGCTTGAGCTGAGTCTATGAGGAACTGCAAGTAGATCAGTATAGTTGGAGGTTAGGGCACCAGGGAGAGGAAATAAGCTGAGGCTGCTACTGGGCCTACATCACAACTGAACCTTTCCCGTGTGCTCTCCTGCCTCCTTTTCCTTTCTTCAATGGTGGTGTCCTTAAAGGGACTCCTTAATAAGCATTCTATATGCTTCATTTTATGTACTTGTTTATATTTTATTTAAAAAATTGAAATGTAATTGATTATTCATATTCGTGGGGTACAGAGTTGAATATCAATACCTGTGTACAATGTGTGATGGTCAAATCAGGATGATTAGCATATTCGTCATTATAAAATGTAATCATTTCTTTGTGTTGAGGACATTCAATCTCCTCTCTTCTAGCCACTTAACATAACATGCACTAAATTAATATTATTTATAGCTGTCTAGCTCAATAGAACTTGTATTTCCTAACTAGTGGTTTTGTGTCCATTAACCATTTTCTGGCTATCCTCCCCTCCTCCTGTCCCACTTCCAGTAACCACAGTTCTGTTCTCTCCTTCTGAAAGCAAAGTTTTAGTGTTTTCTTTCTTTTCTCTTTTCTCTTTCTCTCTTTCCTTCTTTCCTTCCCTCTCCTTCTGAAAGCAAAGTTTTAGTGTTTTCTTTCTTTTCTCTTTTCTCTTTCTCTCTTTTCTTCTTTCCTTCTTTTCTTTGTTTCTTTCTGTTTATTTTACCGCTCCCACTATGAGTGAGGACTTGTGGTATCCCTCATTCTGTACCTGGCTTATTATATAACATAATTTTCTCTGAGTTCATCCATGCTGCTGCAAATAGAAGAATTCCATTCCTTTTTAAGGCTGAGTAGTATTCCATTGTGTATATATGTCGCATTTCCTTTATCTGGTCATCCATCAATGGCCATTTAGGTTGGTTCCATATCATGGCTATTGTGAATAGAGCTGTGATAAACATAGGAGTACAGGTATACCTTTGACATGATGATTTCCATTCCTTTGGGCATGTACCCAGCAGTGAGATTGCTGAACTGTATGGTAGTTCTATCTGTAGTTGTTTGAAAAATTTCCATACTATTTTTCATAATGACTATACTAATTTATAGTCCCATCAATGGTATGTAAGTGCTGCCCTTTCTCCACATCCTTGCCAGCATTTCTTTACTCTTTTTGATAAGAGCCAGTTTAAATGGGGTGAGATGATATCTCAATGTAGTTTTGATGTTCATTTTCCTGATGCTTAGTGATGCTGAGGATTTTTTC
>NW_007727835.1:166349-189261 GCF_000696425.1 Galeopterus variegatus | reverse complement strand
ACTGTTTTGGTTGTAGTTTTATAGCATAAATTGAAGTCAAGTAGTGTAATGTCTCCATCTTTGTTATTATTTTAAATCAGGATTGCTTTAACTATTTGTGGTCTTTTGTTGTTCCATATGAATGTTAAGATTGATTTTTTCTATTTTGGGGAAAAATGTCATTGGTATTTTGATGGGGATTGCATTGAATCTGTAGATCACTTTGGGTACTATAGACATTTTCATAATGTTATTCTTCCAATCCATGAACATCGAGTATCTTTCAATTTTTTGTGTCCTCTTTAATTTCTTTCAGCAGTCATTTGTAGTTCTCATTGTAGAGATATTTTACCTCCTTGGTTAATCAGATTCATATGTATTTTATTTTATTTTTTTGGTGGCTATTGTAAATGAGCTTGGTTTCTTGATTTCTTTTTCCTCTAGTTTGTCAGGAGTGTAAAAACTCTACTGATTTTTGTAAATTGATTTTGTATCCTGCAACGTTACTGAATTCATATATCAGCTCTAAGAGTTTTGTTGTAGAGTCTTTAGATTTTTCTATATATAGGAACATGTCCTCTGCAAGAGATAATTTGACTTGTGTTTTCCAGTTTGGATGCTCTTTCTTTCTTTCTCATGCCTGATTGCTGTAGCCAGTACTTCCAATACTATGTTAAATATGAGTTTTGAAAGTGGACATTCTGTCTTCCTCCTGTTCTTAAAGGAAAAGCTTTCAATTTTCCCCATTCAGGATGTTATTGGCAGTGGGTTTGTCATATATGGCTCTTATTGTGTTGGGATACTTTCTTTGTGAACCTAATTTGTTGAGAGTCTCTATTGTGAAGGGATATTGAATTTTGTCAAATGTTTCTTCTGCACATATTGCAATAATCATATTGTTTTTGTCTTTGATTTTGTTGATGTGGTGTAGTTTCCAGAGTTTCCCTTGTCATTGATTTCNTTTTTGTCTTTGATTTTGTTGATGTGGTGTAGTTTCCAGAGTTTCCCTTGTCATTGATTTCTAGTTTTAATTATTGTGGTCTGAAAAGATACTTGAAATGATTTCAGGTTATTTTAAAAAAATTTGTAGTCTTGATTTGTGACCCAACACATGATCTATCCTAGGGGATGTCCCATGTGCTGATGAGAAGAATGTATATTCTGTAGTTGTTGGATGACATGTTCTGCAGATGTCTGCCAAGTCCAATTGGTCTAAAGTGTAGTTTAAATTCTGTGTTTCTCTGTGGATTTGTTGCAAAATGATCTGTCCAATGTTGAGAGAGGACTGTTGAGGTACCGTCAGGAGGGCCACTGGGTTTCTTTACAGCCTCACTGTTGAAGTGGGCCACTCTAGGCAAAGTGTTAGCAATTTGGGGTAGGACTCTTCATCTGCCAAAGGGATGTTGGGGCACTCTGTAGCTGTTTAGCTGGAGAGGCCATTCTGGGTGAGACCACTGCAGTTGTGGGTGAGCCCCTGTGAAACTAAGAGAGGTACTGGGACACTTTGGAGCTTCTCAGCTGAGGTAGGCTGTCCTGTGTGAGGNCCATTCTGGGTGAGACCACTGCAGTTGTGGGTGAGCCCCTGTGAAACTAAGAGAGGTACTGGGACACTTTGGAGCTTCTCAGCTGAGGTAGGCTGTCCTGTGTGAGGGTGCTGAGGCTGTGGGTGGGCTGCTTTGTCTTCAAGAGAGTTGACAAGTCTTTACAAAGTTACCTGCTGTGGTGGGCAGCGGTGGACTGGCTTGTTGGTTCTCCAGGCATGGGTCTGTGCCTGAGAAAGGTACACAAGTCCCCCACCACCTCCTTGTGGCTGTAAAAATGCAAGCGTGCTTCACCAAAAAAGGCTGGGTCACCAGTAGCAGCTAGAAGGCCTGATTATGTGGCTTTCTGATTGTGTAAACTGTGCACCAATCCTCTCCGTCCTGAGGGTGGCATCTTGTTGTACTGGACCACCTGTTCTCAGGGCACAGGACACTGTGTGGACTTGGGTGTGGGCAATCCAGTGAAATGATGGAGCCTCAGGGCTATGAAACCACTGCAAGGGCTGAAGCAAAATATCCTTGAATGTTGGAACTGATCCCATGCCTGCAATTGCTGCAGCATCCTCGGACCCATGGGTGGGGCAGTTCCATGTGTGTACCTCCCTGTGTCATTGCAGTCATGTGTGCTTCCAGCATTCCCAATACTAAGTGTGTAGCCCCAAAGGAAGTCCCTGAGAGAGACATGTGGATCCTCCACTCCCTTCTCATGGTTGTAACAATTGTACGAGTGCTTCACCAATGTAGGCAGGGTCACTGGCAGTGGGCAAAAGCCTGATTAGGTGGCTTTCTGGCACTGGAGTGTGCATGCATGGACCCCTGCTGTCCTGAGGGTTGCATGCTTAATTTTATAATCAGAGTCTGCTTTACTGAGCAGACAACCTTTCATCTAAGGAAGGTTTTCATAGGTAATGATGGGAAATAAAACAGGAGAGGATTATGATGACAACTGTGTTTTAGGAAGATCAATTTAGTAGTCACTAAGAGAGGTACTGGGACACTTTGGAGCTTCTCAGCTGAGGTAGGCTGTCCTGTGTGAGGATGGTGAGGCTGTGGGTGGGCTTCTTTGTCCTCAAGAGAGTTGACAAGTCTTTACAAAGTTACCTGCTGTGGTGAGCAGCCGTGGACTGGCTTGTTGGTTCTCCAGGCATGGGTCTGTGCCTGAGAAAGGTACAAAAGTCCCCCACCACCTCCTTGTGGCTGTAAAAATGCAAGTGTGCTTCACCAAAAAAGGCTGGGTCACCAGTAGCAGCTAGAAGGCCTGATTATGTGGCTTTCTGATTCTGTAAACTGTGCATCAATCCTCTCTGTCATGAGGGGGGCATCTTGTTGTACTGGACCACCTGTTCTCAGGGAACAGGACACTGTGTGGACTTGGGTGTGGGCAATCCAGTGAAATGATGAAGCCTCAGGGCTATGAAACCACTGCAAGGGCTGAAGCAAAACATCCTTGAATGTTGGAACTGATCCCATGTCTGCAATTGCTGCAGCATCCTAGGACCCATGGGTGGGGCAGTTCCATGTGTGTACCTCCCTGTGTCATTGCAGTCATGTGTGCTTCCAGCATTCCCAATACTAAGTGTGTAGCCCCAAAGGAAGTCCCTGAAAGAGACATGTGGATCCTCCACTCCCTTCTCATGGTTGTAACAATTGCACGAGTGCTTCACCAATGTAGGCAGGGTCACTGGCAGTGGGCAAAAGCCTGATTAGGTGGCTTTCTGGCACTGGAGTGTGCATGCATGGACTCCTGCTGTCCTGAGGGTTGCATGCTTAATTTTATAATCAGAGTCTGCTTTACTGAGCAGACAACCTTTCATCTAAGGAAGGTTTTCATAGGTGATGATGGGAAATAAAACAGGAGAGGATTATGATGACAACTGTGTTTTAGGAAGATCAATTTAGTAGTAGTTTGTAAATAGTATTGAATAGATCAGTTATTAGGGTATTATCACAGTCCACAAAAGAGTCAATAAGGGCCTGAAGCTAAAACAAAAGAACAAGAATGGAGATGAAGGGAATAGAAGAGGTGCTATAGACACAGAATAGGAATGAATTGGTCATAGATGTAATTTGGGCGAAGAGGGCAAATAACTTGAAAAAAAGTGAGACTCACCGATCTAGAGAACTCAGGAAGAGAAACAGGCTTTTATTTGGTAAGAAAGGTACACGGGAAGAATGGAGTCCAGATTGGCTGTGTTGAAGGTGAGTGCCTGTACAATAACTGACTAAGACATGCAGGGTGGGTCTGGATTTCAACAATGAGGTTTGTGCTGGGAAAAGAGAATGTTCATCATCACCAATTTGTGGAGATAAATAGAGGAAATGAGCTCACTTATGGAGAGTATTTAGTCAGAAAAGAAGAGGTTTATGGACAGAACTCTGAGGGCTGGCCTGTGGCTCACTCGGGAGAGTGCAGTGCTGATAACACCAAGGCCACGGGCTTAGATCCCTACATAGGGATGGCCGGTTAGCTCACTAGCTGAGCGTGGTGCTGACAACACCAAGCCAAGGGTTAAGATCCCCTTACCGGTCATCTTTTTTTTTTTTTAAAAAGGAAAAGGTTTATGGACAGACTCTGGAGAACATCAACGCTTAAGACAGAGGCAGACGAGGAGCCAATGAAAGAGAATGAGGAGGAATCCTCAGTGCTGTGGAAGGGGCAGGACAGACACTTGTGAAAAAGTGGTGGGCAACAATGTGAGTGATCAAGTAAGATAAGAACTACATAAGTTGGTTTTGTGTTCTCAGTTACCTGCAGAGACCCTTTTTGTAAACTTAAAGGACATTTGGGTTTATTTTTGCAAAATATCAAAAAGACATGACAAATTATAAATAAGTTGTAAAACATAAATTTCAAGTAAGACAAGAACTGAAAAGTTACTTGGATTGGACATATGATGATCAACCATTTGTTCATGATCTATCATGTTCAAGGCAGTATGTGAGGTACAGGATATTTAAGACAGAATAATGGTAGCTTCTGGTCCACTAAGGGATAAATACACAGACAATTTTCAGGCCAAATGATAAGAGCTTTGATGAAAGTGTGTACACAACTTACAAGAAAATTGAGTTTGGGTGGCAGGGGGCCTCATGTCCTGAGGAAATCCAGTCCTCTTGGAGCAGCTATTAGATGGAAAAGACCTTGAGTGGTGTATTGGCTTTCAACAGGAGAAAAGTGAGAAGCATTCAGGAAAGAATCAGAGAGAGGTATGAAAGGTCCTATTTCAAAATTGATGACTCATTATTATTCTAATGGCCAAGAACTTCTTGTGAAAGAATGGCATTGGGTTTTTAAAACACATTCTAAAGTTGCAGCAAGTTGGACCGTATTTCAAAATTGATGACTCATTATTATTCTAATGGCCAAGAACTTCTTGTGAAAGAATGGCCTTGGGTTTTTAAAACACATTCTAAAGTTGCAGCAAGTTGGACCGAACTCCTCACAGCTTCCATTCATTCTCCTATGCAGGGTGACCTTGAGTGCCATTTTCTCTAAAATCAAATCACACAAGTCACATCTCACTCAAGAAAGACATCCAAAGAGGAAAGGATTCTTCAGAGTTTATGGGCTGAAGCTGCTTCCTGCTCTAGAGCCCAGTAAATGAAGGATTTTTTTGTTTGCTTGTTTGTTTTTGATAAATGCAGCCTTTAGTTTTCTACAGCCCAGGTACTAGAATTTTCTAAGTGGAAAGAAACACTTGTTCCCAAAGAATATTTTCTTTTCTCTGGTGGGGGAAAGTTATAGAATTTATTGCATTTTAAAAAATTTATTTCTTTATTTCTACATTTTTGTGGGGTATAGTCCATTGTCTCAATACATGCATTTATTGTATAATGATCATATCAGAATAGTTAGCACATCTATCAACTAAACATTTACTATTTCTTTGTAGTTAAATCATTCAAGATCCTTTTTTGTGGCTATCTTGAAATGTACAATATAATATTCTTAACTATTGTCACTCTAGAGTACTAGAACTTATTCTTCCTATCTAACTGTAACTTTGTAAGTTTGTATCCTTTTACCAACTTCTCAACTCCCTCTTCCCCAACCCCTTCGCAGCCTCTGGTAATCACAATTCTATTCTCTATTCCTTTTTTTTTTTCCTTTTAAATTTATTTTTTCTTAATTGACCCATGAAAATTATATATATTTATGGAGTACAATGTGATATTTGGGTACATTTATACAGTGTGCAATGATCATATCAGGATATTTAGCATATCCATTGCCTCAAACATATGTCACCTCTTTGTGTTGGGAACATTCAAAATCCACTCAATTAACTACTTGAAGTTATACAGTATTTTTTTGTTGATTGTAGTCTCCTTACATTGCTATAGAACACTAGATCTTATTCTTCCTATCACTCTACAATTTTGCATCCATAGGTCACCCTCTCCGCATGTCCCTTCCCCTCCCCTTACCAGTCTCTATTGACACTATTCTAGTTTCTATTTTGGTGAAATAAAATTTTTTAGCTTCCACATATGGGTGAGAACATGTGCCTGGCTTATTTCCCTTAACATAATTTTCTGTGCCTGCCTTATTTCAGTTAACATAATTTTCTCCAAGGTCGTTCATGTTGCTGCAAATGGCAGAATATTATTCATTTTTATGGCCAAGTAGTATTCCATTCTGTATTTTCTTTATGCATTCATTCATTGATGGACAATTAGGTTGGATCCAGAGCTTGGCTATTGTGAATGGAATTGTGATAAACTTGGGAGTGCAGGTATCTCTGCAACATGTTGATTTCCTTACCCTTGGATATATACCCAGTAGGGGGACTGCTGGATTATATGGTAATCTAGCAATTGCTTGAGAAACCTCCATACTGTTTTCCACAATGGTGGTACTAATTTACAATCCAACCAACAATGTCTAAAAGTTCCCCTTTTTCCATATCCTCATCATCATTTGTTACTTTCTTTTTGATAATAGCCAGTCTAACTGGGGTGAGATGATATCTCTATGTGGTTTTGATTTGCATTGCTCTAATGATTCGTAATATTGAGTGTTTTTTTCATATACCAATTTTCCATTTGTTTGTCTTCTTTTGAGAAATGTCTATTGAGCTCTTTTGCCCATTTTTAATTGTATTTTTTTTGTGTGTTTTTAGTATTGAGTTATTTGAGTTCCTTATATATTCTGGATATTAATCCCTTATCAGATGCATAGTTTGCAAATATTTTCTCCCATTCTGTAGGTTGTTTTCACTCTGTTCTTTGTTTCCTTTTCTGTACAGAAGGTTTTTAGTTTGATATAATCCTATTTGTTTATTTTTTCTATTGTTGCCTGGGCTTTTGAGGTCATAAAATCTTTGCCATGTGTCTATGTCCGAAAGTGTTTCCTCTATGTTTTCTTCTAAAAGTTTTATAGTTTCCGGTCTTACATTTAAATATTTAATCCACTTTGAGTTGATTTTGGTGTATGATGAGAGATAGGGGGTCTAGCTTCATTGTTCTGCATATAGATTTCCAGTTTTCCCAGCACCATATATAGCAGAGACTATCTATCCCGCAATGTATGTTCTTGGTTCCTTTATCAAAAATCATTGGGCTGGAGATAAGTAAATTTATTTCTGCATTCTCTATTCTGTTCCTTTGGTCTATGTGTCTGTTTTTGTGCCAGTACCATTCTGTTTTGATGACAATAGGCTTGTAGTATAATTTGAAGTCAGGGACTGTGATGCCTCTTACTTTGTTATTTTTGCTCAGGATTGCTTTGGCTATTTGGGTCTTTTGTTGTTTCATATAAATTTTTGTACTTTTTTACTATTTCTGTTAAGTATTCATTGGTAGTTTGATGGGGATTGCATTAAATTTGTAGATTGCTTTGGGCAGTATGGTCATTTTGACAATATTGATTTTTCCAATCTAAGAAGATGGGCTGTCTTTCCTCTTTTATGTGTATCTTCTTTAATTTCTCTAATGAGTGCTTTATGGTTTTCCTTGTAGAGATGTTTCACCTCTTTTGTTAAATTTATTCCTAAGAATTTTGTTTTATTACAGATGCTATGGTAATCAGTATTGCTTTTTGATTTCTATTTCTGCTAGTTTCTTGTTGGTGTATGGAAAAGCTACTGATTTTTTATGTTGATTTTGTATCTTCCAACCTTACTGAATTTGCTTATCAGGTCTAGTAGTTTTTGGTATAGTCTTTAAGTTTCTCTCTATATAAAATTATTTCATCTGCATATAGGGACAATTTTAGCTGTGCGTTTGTCATATATGGCTTTTATCGTATTGAGGTATTTTCTTCTATACCTAATGAGTTGAGACTTTTATCATGAATAAATGTTGGATATTATTAAATCTTTTTCTGCATTTATTGAAATGTTCATATATTTTTTTCTTTCATTCTGTTGATGTGATATATCACATTTTCTGATTTCAGTATGTCAAACCATTCTTGTATCCCTGAGATAAATCCCAGTTGTCATAATGTAGAATATTTTTGATGTTCTCTTATATTTAGTTTGCTAGTATTTTATTGAGAATTTTTTCATGTATGTTCATTGGGGATATTGGCCTGTGGTTTTCTTTTTTTGTTTTATTTATGCCTGATTTTGGTATGAGAGTAATGCTAGTCTTTTATTATGAGTTTGAAAGAATTCTGTCCAGTTTAATTTTTTGAAATAGTTTAAGAAGCATTGGTACTGGTTCTTGTTTTAACAGTTTGGTAGAATTCGGCAATATAGTCATCTGGTCCTGATTTTTGTTCTTGTTGTTGTTGTGAGACTTTTTATTACTGATTCAATCTGTATGCTTGTTGTTGGTCTGTTATGGCTTCAATTTCTTCTTGATTCAGTCTTGGCAGGTCATATGTGTCCAGGAATTTATCCATTTTCTCTAGGTATTCAACTTTATTAGTGTATAGTTGTTCATAATATCTCTAACCATCCTTTATATTTTGGTGGTGTCAGTTGTAAAGTCACCTTTTGCATTTCTGATATTATATATTTGGATCTTCCCCCCTTTTTTCTTGGTTAGTCTAGCTGGTAGTTTGTTGATTTTTAAAATCTTTTTTAAAAACCAACTTTTTGTTTGATCTTTTGGGTTGTGTTTTTAGTGTCAATTTCATTTATTTCTGCTCTGATTTTTATTATTTCTCTTATTATTTTGGCTTTGGTTTGTTCTACCTTTTCTAGTTCTTCGGGATGCATTGTTTGTTTATTTGAAGTATTATTATTATTATTTTTTTTTGATGTAGGCATTTATTTCTATAAATTTTCCTCTTAATATAGCCTTGGCTGCATCTTGTAGATTTTGGTATATAGTGTGTCTGCCTTCATTTGTTTCAAGAAACATTTTGATTTCTTTCTTAATCTCCTTTTTGACTAACTGGTTGTTTAAGAGCATGCTTTTAAATTTCAATGTATTTTTGTAGTTTCAAATTTTCCTTTCATTATTGATTTCTAGTTTTATTCCATTATGGTCAGAAAAAATACTTGATATGATTTCAATTTTTTTGAACTTGTTTAGATTTGTTTTGTGGCCTAAGATATGGTCAATCCTAAAAATGTTTCATGTGCTGATGGAAAGAATGTGTATTCTTCATCTGTTGGATGAAATGCTCTGTAAATGTCTGTTAGGTCCATCTGGTCTATGGTGCCATTTAAATCCGATGTTTCCTTGTTGATTTTCTGTCTCAATGACCTGTCCCATGCTGAGAGTGGGGTGTTAAATTCCTCAACTATTATCGTATTTGTGTCTATCTTTTTCTTTACATCTTATAATATTTGCCTTATATATCTGGCTGCTTTGGTGCTGGGTGCATACATATTATTGTTATATCTTCTTTGTATAGTTCACTTAATCATTACATAATGCCCTTCCTCATCATATCTACAGATATTGATTTATAGTCTATTTTATCTGCTATAAGTATGCTATAATTGCTCACTTTTGTTTTCCATGTTCATGGAATATCCTTTATCATCAGTCATGTGTGCCTTTGTGGGTACGGTGTGTTTCTTATTGGCAGCATATGGAAGTGTCATTTTTTTTAATCCATTCAGCCAGTCGATGTCTTTTAACTGGGACATTTAATCTGTATACATTCGAGTTTATTATTGGTATGTGAGGTCTCACTTCTGTCATTTTGTTGGTTGTTTTCTGATTATTTTTGTATCATTTTTTCCCTTCCTCTTATTGTTTATCCTTGCAGTTTGGTGGTTTTCTGTCTTGATAAGGTTTTATTCCTTTCTCTTTCTTATTTGTGTATCTAAGTACCACTATGTTTTATATTCTAAGGTGTTTTCATGATGGTTGTTATTGTTCTTTCTCTCCTAGATGCAGGACTACCCAAAACATTTCTTGTAAGGCTGGTCTGGTGATGATGGTGATGAATTCTCTTAATTTTTTCTTGTCTGAGAAAGACTTCATTTTTCCTTTATTTATGAAAGATAGCTCTGCTAGGTATAATATTCTTGGCTGGCAGGATGTTTTTCCCCCCAGTACTTTGAATATATTATCCCATTCTCTCCTAGCCTATAGGTTTTCTGCTGAGGAGTCTACTGTTAATCTAATGGGGATTCCCAAGTGACTTGATGCTTTTCTCTTGCTGTTTTTAGAACTCTCTCTCTTTTTTTAACTTTGGACAGTGTGAATGCAATGTGTCTTGGAGAGGACCTTTTGGGATGAATCTATTTGGAGACTTTTGAGATTCCTGTATTTAGATGTTCACATTTTCCCCAAGACTAAGGAGTTTTCAGCTATTATATAATGAAATAAGTTTTCAATATTTTCTGTATTGTCTTCTTCTTTTGCAATGCTAATAATTCGAATATTTCTTTGCTTAATAGTATTACATATGTCTTATAGGCTTTGCTCATTCTATTGATTTTGTCTTCCTGTGTTATTTCAAAACTGCTGTCTTTAAGATCAGCAATTCTTTCTTCTGCTTGATCTAGTCTGTTGATGAGACTCTGATGTATTTTTACTTTGTTCAATGAATTTTTCAATTCCAAGATTTCTGTTGGATTTTTTTAAAAGCAATATCAATCTCTTTGTTAAAATTATCATTCAGATCATGATTTGTTTTTCTAATTTCATTGAATTGTATGTCTGTATTCTATTATATCTCAGTGAGTTTCCTTAAAATTATGAATTTGAATTTCTTTTCCAGTAATGGTAATTTTTGATTCTTTGTGATCAGTTACTGGAGCATTATTGTGTTTCTTTGGTGGTGTCATGTTTCCTTTTTTTTTTTTTTTATTGTTTCTTGTTTCTCTGTGTTAGTGTCTGTGCATCTGGTGGAGCAGTCACCTCTTTGAATTTTGTAGAGTTACCTCCAAGGAGAAAGACTTTCACTTGCAAATGCATCCTAGGGTGTTGACTAGGTAGAGTACAATGACTTTGTTCTGGCTGAGTGCAGTAGTGTAGACTCTCTGTAGTTTCTTCAGCTGTAATCTTCTTTTGCTATGTTGGTGAGTGACATATCTTTGGGAGGTTTGAGTTGGCCTATGAATAGTGGCCTATGCTTGGGGGATTTTTGTTGGCAGTGGCATAGATTTTCTGGGGGAGGGTTCATTGTGTTGGTTCACAGGCCAATGGTGTGTGGATACAACTTGTGGGCCAGTTGTCTCTAGAGCTGGCTCACTGGGAATGGAGTTGCTGGATTGATTGTCAGGCTGGGGGTATGGGTGTCTGGTGTGTCATGGTCTCTAGGACTCGTTTGCCAGTGGCAGGGTCACCATGCTACATCTTTGACCAGGGTGGGACTACCAGGGGCACATCAATGAGGCTGTTTTTCACTTGGATATGTGTGCATGAAATGGCTTCAAGACTCAGTGCTGGGTTTTTCAGGGTCTTGACAGTTAGGCTGTTTTTCTCAGCCTGTGGCTTAGGCATGCTTTGGCTCAGTGGCTGGGTGTGGATCTGCTCGTAGTCCATCTACTGAACCAATTCTTGTGGCCTGGTGTTTCCCTTGGTGTTTGAGAGCAAGTCTGCCAAGGGCAGGACTACTGAGCCACTTCTTGGGGGTTGGATGAGGCTGCTAGGTGGGGCTGTAGAGAGTGGGCCTGGCCAGCCACTTCTTGGGTGGTGGGCAAGGCTTTTAGGCAGGACTAGAGAGAGGGGACATAACCAGCTGCTTCTCAGGCAGTAGGTGAGGCCTTAAGGCAGGGCTTCAGAGAGGGGGCCCTGCCTGCAGTTTCTCATGTGGTGGGCAAGATTAGGAAGTGGGCCTTAAGAGAGGAAGCCCAACGAGCTGCTTCTCAGGTAGTGGGTGAGGCTTGTACACAGGCCTGAAGAAAGGGAGCCTGTCCAGCTGGTGGTGGGAGAGGTTGGGAAGCCTGCCTGCCAAAAGGGGGCCAAGTCAAATACATTTTGGGGTGTTGAGTGAGGTCAAGAGCCAGCCTACCAAGGAGGAACCCAGCCAGCTACCTCTTAGAGTGGTGGCCAAGGCTGCTAGGTGGGACTGTTGATGGCAAAACCGTCTGGTGGCTTCTCTGGGAGAGTGCAGAGTGTTTTATTTCTACTGGCTCAAGGGCATGTTCACTAGGGTAGAGACCCCTGAAATGTTACTCTTGTTTGGTAATCAGGTACACAGAACTCAGCCAGCTGACAGGGTTGGGGAGAAGTGTGCGGAGGAAGGAGGATCAATCCACCAGAGGCAGGTCTGCCTACCTGATCTCCAGCTGAGGACATGGGTATGCATCAGTTCAGCAGGCCTGGGGTTGGCTTTCCAGACTGCAGGACTAAAGTTTGCTGTTGTGGGCCTAGGCTTCAAGCCACTGGGATCATAGTGTTCTAGCCCTTGTGTAAGTGCATTTGGATGATGGTGGAACCTTAAAGCTGGGGAAGTGCTGTGGCTATTGGTCCAGAGATCAGCATTCTCCCATGGTGGTTCTTGTTTTGAGATGGCACTGTACTGAATCTGCTTGTGCCATGAGGGTTGGGGGTGGGGAGTGTGTAATGTGTGCTCCTGTTGTGGAGCAATGCAGTATGTGTATTCTAGGAAGCTGCCTACACTTGGCCCTGGGCTTGCATGAGCTGTGGAATCCCCCTGTAAAAGGATCTGCAAGCCTCTGTGGTGAGGATTGGGGTTGGTGTGGGCACTCTGCCTAACCTTTCCCCATAGGAGAAAATTCCTCCTGTGCCGGCCCAGGTAGTGGAATGGCAGCTGCAGCCTGTGTCTCCTCTCTGCACTGCCTTCCTGGGCTTTCATGCTCCACAGTGATCTTGCCAGGCTTCTACTGTACTACACTTTACCACAGATGTTCCCATCAATATTTAACTGCTTTTTAGTTGTTCTGGCTCTTTTTTTTTTTTTGAAAATTTTTTTTATTGAAAGATAATTGATTATATATATTTGTGGGGTACAGAATCAAATATCAGTACATATGTACATTATGTGGTGATCAAATCAGAATAATTAGTATACTTGTGTTTGCAAAATGTATTCAATCTTGGTGACCCTTTAGTTTCTTGCCAATCCCCATCCCTCTCCCCCTTTCCCACCTCTAATACCACAGTTCTGTTCTCTCTTTTTTTTTGAAAGTTTGATGTATTACTGTGATTGTTTGCTTCTCTCTCTCTCTCTTTCTCTCTCACATCCCACTTCTGACTAAGGGCATGTGGTATTTCTTTCTGTGTCAGCCTTATTTCACTTAACATAATTTAATTTTCTTTAAGTTCATCCATATTGCTGTGAATAACAATATTTCATTCTTTTTTATGGCAGAGTAGTATTCCATTGAGTACACATAACACATTTTCCTTATCCAATTATCTGTCAATGGACATTTAGGTTGATTCCAAATCTTGGCTATAGTAAATAGAACTGCAATAAACATGGGAGGGCAGATATTCTCTGACATGATGATTTCCATTCCTTTGTGTATATACCCAGCAATGGCTGATAGGGTGGCTGATGGGGTGGGGGTTCTGCACCCAGTCTACCTGGCTGGGTGCGATGGCTATAGTGGCAGCAGCCACACTGCACGTGACTATGGTGGGGGGTCCTAGTTGTAGCAGGGCAGGCTGGTAAAGTTGCTTGGGCAGGGGTCCAGGACATGGCTGGTCTGGCTGGTGTGGCAGTGTGGAAGGTCCCTGGTGATGGCTGCTGCACTGCATGTGGCAGCAGCTGGGCATCCCAACCCTAGATGGTTACTGCTTCAGTGTTAGCAGGAGATCCCACACCCAGCCGGTCCTACTAGTGTGATGGCTATGGCAGCGGCAGCTGCATTGCATGCAACTATGGCAGAGGAACCCCTAGTCACTGAGCTGGCTGTTGAGGCTGCTTGGGTGGAGGTCCCACATGTGGGCAGTCTGGCTGGTGTGGTGGTGTAGATAGCTGTTAGCAAAGGCCACTGCACTGCAGGCGGCTGTGGCACTGGTCCCACACATGGCTGGACTGACTGTTGAAGGAGCGTGGGCAAGGATCCTGTGCTTGGCTGGCCTGGTCAGAGCTATAGTGCCAGTTTGGATGGCTACTGGCAACAGCAGCGGCTGGAACCATGCTGCAGGTGACAGCAATGTGGGATGAAGTGAAACTCACAGTGTGAAGGTGAGAGATGGTCCTGGATCCTGGTCATTGGCAAGTGCAGTGCTGGTAGTGGTGGGCCTGTTCTGGTTTTCCTCTGTGGGAGAAAGGTGTCCTACGTTTATCTAGTCTACCATCTTTCCATGATTCTCCTGTTCTGGTCCTTTTCTGTGAAAGGGACATGCCCTGGTCTCCTCTAGTCAGTCATCTTGCCCTGCCTCCCTCCCCAAATTATATTTCAAAGCTATTTGCTTACTTTCTTTAAAAAAAACCCAGAATTTTATTTCTGTTTTTACAGTCATGGCTTTTGTTTTGTTAAATGATTTTATAGTCATACCTTTTGGCATATATCTAGTTTAGAAAATCAAAGCCACCTACACTCCTAGCACCCAAAGATGACCAATTTTAACAGTTTGAACGATTTTTTTTTATTTATTCTATGTGCGCTTCCCTTCATATTGTAATTATGTTTACAATTTTGTGTCTTGCTTTTTTTCTTTAAAGAAACATTCTGCTATAACATTATCTTCTGACTTCTTAATGATTAAGTGATGTCTCTATATAGCATACACCTCTATTTCATTTGCTCTCTTTTCTTCAAAACCTTTTCTAAATGCCCACTTCCCAGGAGGATTGAAGGTCACCACCTTGTGTCCTGCCCCCTATTTTTCACTGGCTCTTTCTACAGATCTGAGAGACTATAACTCCTTGTAGTGTATATGTTTGTTGGTGAGGTGCTCCAGGGCAACGCCCATGTCTCATTCATTTTTGTTTCCCCTTAGATTAGTCCAACATATAAGAGACTTCAATTATATAATAACTCTAATGACATCAAAGTAAGTCATTGATTCTAAGTTGTGAACTAATAATCTTTATTCAGGAGAGCGATCTGAACCAGGTGAATCACCAGACCCACTCCCCTCACCTAATCATAAGGTTAATGCCAGCCCCCACAGGGGCTATAAAATTCAACAAGATGAGGCTGTCTTCTGAAAGTGAACAATAGAACAGGAACGATAAAAAAGACACACCTATATGTGATGAATCAAGCAGGAAAAATGAGGGAGCTTTCTACTGAATGGAAAGACATATTTTATTACTGATATTGTTTAGAATTGACAGTGTATGGTGATAATAAAAAGCTGATAGTCTTTAGTTACTTTTATTATTTTTAATTTTCTGCAGACAATATATCCACTTATTGTCTGCACCTGTACAGACTGCTCCGACCTATCACATACCTTAGTATGCTCTGTATACATAAAAATATTATTGATTATAATAGGTTGTATTTGGCAAGTATCAAATGAGTACAATAAGAGCAAACAGCAGTATCTCATATTTTAATCAAACATCACAATTGCTCCTTTCATTCCATTATTTGAACATTGTATCTTTAAGCCAAAGATAATGAAAAGAGGAAGCTGGTACTGCAATGAGGGCACAGCAGTAGACAATTCTAAGGTTAATTTAGGATAGTGATTTTTGCTAACAGATATCAGGAAACATGTACATATCCTGGGGCTGTGTCCTGATTGGCTCTCAGCTGTGTCCTTGTAGGGGCACTCAGGGCACTTCTGTAACATGACATTATATGTTTGCATTCTTGTCCCCTAATATCCTGAACATGTTCATTGTTTGGTAATAATAAGAATAGATATAATTTATTAAGTACTCATTTTGAACTAGACATTAATTTGTATGAATTACTTCATTTATCTCAAGAGCAACCCTCTGAGAAATCAAAATTATCTCCATATAATAGCTACTAAGTAGGGGACCAGGCCATTAAATGCCCAAATCTTTGATCTTTCCATTTTTCCAAGCCTGTTGTTCTTAATCTCCTCAGACCTTGCTTGGGGTGAGCATTCTGCTTGTTGAACACCTATTATCATTTCTTCTACTGAAAGAATCTCATTGTTCTTTTGGTAAAATGCATCTTTCCCATTAGATACGTTCATAGTGAGCCTGTCAATCAAAGTACAACAACATCCCACCTCCGTCCTACCCCTAGCCATCCCGATGTAGGGGTGACCCAAGCTAGGCCAATCATATGCTCTGTCTCTAGATTTTGTATTTTGAGCAACATGGGATAGTATTTAGTCATGGATGAAATATATTCATCTCTGTGGTGAAGCCCTAAGGAGGCTTCATTAGTTTCTGCTGTATAAATCCCAGAGTTGCCCTAGTTCTGGTCCTTTCTGAGCCTGGCTACTCAGATTTTTCCTTAATTCTCTGAGCTATCCCACAGCTTTACAGTAAATTACTTTTTGGTATAAATTAACCAGATCTGACTACTGGATATCTGCTACCTGCAACCAAAGAACCCCAGCAAACATGGTTGTGTAAGTCCATTTTCTATTGTAATAGCAAAATACACAGAACTGGGTAATTTATAAAGAAAATGAAATTTATTTTTTTACAGTTCCTGAGGCTGGTGAGTCCAAAGTCCATCTGGTGGTAGCAACAGTGATCCAAGGGTCTCACATTGTAAGATGGTGGAAACAGAGAGAGCAGAGAGAGAGAAAGAAAGACTTTCCTCTTTTATTTATTTGTTATTTATTTATTTATTTATATTGGTTGTGAATATTCATGAGATACGAAGTTGATTGTCACCACTCATGCCCAAGATGTGAAGGCCAGATCCATTCTGGCAGCATGCCCATTACCACAAATTGTGATTATACCCCAGGTTCCCCACCCAATTATCCCTAATCTCCCTCCCCTGCACCCTTTTTCCCCACTCCACTTTGTATTCCAAGGTATGTTCTTTCCCCCTGCAAGTCTAATGCACCACTGTGGTCCTTCCTTCCTTCTTTCTCTCTTAGCTCCCACTTATGAGTGAGTACATGTGGTATTTATCCCTCTGTGCTTTGCTTATTGCACTCAGCATAAGTTTCTCCAAGCTCATCCATGTTGTTGCAAACTCACCATATACCATTATCAACTCAAAATGGATTAAAGACTTAAGTATAAGACCTGAAACTGTAAAATTACTAAGAGAAAATATAGGTGAAACACTTCAGGAACTAGGTCTGGGCATAGACTTTATGAAAATGAACCCGAAAGCACAAGCAACAAAAGAAAAAAAAAACAAAAAAACAAATGAGATTATATCAAACTAAAAAGCTTCTGTACAGCAAAGGAAACAATCAACAGAGTGAAATGACAAGCTACAGAGTGGGAGAAAATTTTTGCTAACTATGCCTCTGACAAGGGATTAATGTCCAGAATATACAAGGAACTCAAACAATTACACAGTAAGAAAACAAATAACCCAATTAAAAATGGGCAAAGGAGCTGAATAGACATTTTTCAAAGGAAGACATACAAATGGCCAACTGGTACATGAAAAAATGCTCAACATCACTAGTTATCAGGGGGAAATGCAAATTAAAACTACATTGAGATACCACCTCACCCCACTTAGATTGGCTATAATCAAAAAGATGGTGAATATCAAATATTGGTGAGGGTATGGAGAGAAGGGAACTCTCCCACACTGTTGGTGGGACTGTAAATTAGTACAACCAGTATGGAAAACAGTATGGAGGTTTCTCAAACATCTACAGATAGATCTTGCACATGATCCAGCAATCCCACTTCTGGGTATACACCCAAAGAAATGGAAATTATCACGTTGAAGGGACACCTGCACTCCCATGTTCATTGCAGCTCTGTTTACTATAGCCAAGATGTAGAACCAACCTAAATATCCGTTGATGGATGATTGGATAAAGCAACTGTGGTATATACACACCATGGAATACTACTCTGCCATAAAAAATAATGAAATTCTCCCATTTGTGACTTTCCTCTTTTAAAGCCCACAGAACCACAGCTCTCACCACTATTTTTAATGCTTTCACTAGAGCATGGTCCTACAATCCAATCACCTCCTCAAGGCTCCACCTTTCAATTACCATAATAGGATTTCCCACCCTCTTAATAGTTGCAGTGGGGGCTAAATTTCTAATATATAAAACTTGCGGACACAGTTCAAGCTTCAGTGAGTTTTGGTGGGACATAATTCAATCCACTACAATGTTCATGTCCTGTGTTTTGTCTATTAAAAAGAAAACAAGAAAAACAAAAAAACAAAATTAACACCTAATCCCTGTGGAAACACTTTCTTTGTTTTATGCCCTACACTTATTCTCATCTTATCTCATAACAGAACAAGATACTGGTGAAGGTTGGGGGCTTCAATAGGTTCACAGAGAGATGGACAGCAGAGGGTCACAGGGGCTCTAAGAAATGTTGCAGACTTACATAAGTCCGTTGTACAAATGTGGAAACTGAGAAATTGATAAGGCAAAGATCTGGTCAATCTTTTAGGGTGAGTTAATGGACAACCTAGAACCATGCATTAGCCACTCACAGTAAGAATGGACTTTTATATATGCTTTGGACATATAATTACATCACTCTAAATGTCTATTTGCAATATGAAGACTTCCAAACTTTCACCAAAGTTTGCTTTATTTCCCCCAGTAAATTGCTTTTCAACAAAATCTTAGTTTAAAAAGTAATTCACAAAGCTGGTATAGTAGTTTTGTTGTTGTTTTTTCTTTTAGGAATTGGAGACATCTCTTTATTTGTGAAATTATAGCACACAGAAAGACTGGCTAAGAGATTCTCCATCTCTACTTGAAGATAACCTCGAGCATTAAATAACCCAGAGGCCTGGTTCTAAAGAGTAGTTTATGAGCCTAATCCATGTGCTAAAAATAACTTTTTTAGCCAGAGTCCCAGTATTTGTTAAGGTATTAGTTTGTAATCTGGGGAGTATTTCACTTATTACTTCACAAAGGATTTCCTTTCCAATGAATCAAAAATGAAACACAACAGAGAATAATTCACTTGTTCACCTACTCATATATGTTTATATTCATTTGTTCAGGACATAATGCATGTTTTTCAGGAGAGATCAAAGATGACAAAGGTAAATAGCATTTATCTTTTCAAGGAGCTATAACAAAGAGAAGACACATGGAACAATTCATTTCCCAAAATAGTATATGCTGTCTGTAGTTGAACAAGATATAAAAATTCACTTCTCAACCAAAAATAGCTCTGTGTATCCTGATTTATTATTCTCAATGTATTCTTCACTATTTGGAATTATATTATGTATATGATGTTTATTTAATTGTTGTCTTTATTATATGACCTATACTCAAATGTAAGAAGAATGAGGGCAAAAACTTTGTCTGATTCCTCACTATTTCCAGCGGTGAGAACAATGCCTGGCAAAAAGGACACACTTAACAGACACTGATTGAATGAATGAATGAACAATGAACATTACCTAGAAATTCTTGAGAAAATTTAAAAAACAAAGAGATGATTGAATTGCAATGTAAAGCCTCAATTTAAGTTTAAGTGTAATGTAGAAGGGCATTTCGGGCAGCAAAATATTTTAGAGAACAACATATGCAAAAGCATGGCAGAGAGAGTCCAATTTGTTGAAGGAACACCAAATAACAGTTCAGGTAAGCAGAAACTTAGAGTGTATGGAAAGTGTAACAGGTGATGAGACCTGAAACTTTTCTTAGGTCTGATTCATAAGTTTTCACTTTCAATCTCTCAAAAGCAGGACTGTCCATGAAAGGATTTATGAAAGGTGAATGATAGGATTCTGTTTATTAGAGAATCGCTCCTGCAGGACTAAAAAAGTTGACTGGGCTACTGCAATAGTGCAAGAGATCATACAGGTTTAAGCCATGACTCCATTGAAAATGAGGGAGAGAAAATGAAAATTAATGATATTGCATTCACTAGGTCTTAGTTTACATGGGCCTCTCATTTACAGCACTTTATTCACTGAAAGCATTAAATGCTACCAGGCACACCTGTTTCTGAGTATCACTCAAGAGTAGAACTCAAGCCAAGTAAAGTACAATTTTCTTAGTATGGGACTTCAGCTAAAACAAGTGAGCACAGCAGCTCTTAATTGCTAGACTGGTGACTTTTTACCAAGGTGGAGAGATCAATCTGAAACAATAACAACAAAACAGGATGTATTCTGTGCAGACATCTCTCCAAAGGCAATCTAGCCAATGGGCGGTCAGCAAAATTCAAACCTACTACACATAGGGATTTCCAAAACAAAGCTTCCTAGTTCTTAGGGATGGAAAAAGAACTCACAGTATAAATGACCTTACATTTCCAATGCTTTGAATATTCTCTGATTTGGGGATAAAATGGGGTGGTAAATGCTACATTTTACCATGGTCCTAAAATATATAACTGACCATGCGACTTCACTGCTAGAGACATTTCTCCATTGTAAACTCCCCAGTGCCATAGTTCAACCATGATGTTGGGACATAAGAGTTTGGGAGACAGGAGCAGTAAGGGCTGTCACAAATCAGTGTTATTAAAAAGAGTTAAAATAGGAAAGCTTAAAAATTCTTATTTTTTCTTATTACAGCTGATTCAGGATTATTTCTAAAATAAGAACACATTCACCCACTGGCATTACACCATGCCTCCTTGACCTTAAAGGGGGGGCCTGGAATGTCAGGTCATTGGAGATTAGCATCATCCTGGCTATGCCCATGGGAGTAACGTGCAAATGTGATGGTTGAAGTTTTTTAAAAAAGGTTGCTAATCACCGGTAACAAGAAGATATTCCTTTGACGATATTCAATACCTTTAGAACCTGTCCCCAATCTCTTCCTCCACGATGTCTCTGCCCAGGGCACACTTGAAGTTTGCCATTCTCGGAATGTGTTGTACTTCTTTACCTCTATTTCTTTTGCCTGGAATTTCCTTTCTCTTCCTCCATCCTCCAGTCTCTATGAAATGTTTTCTGACTCTCCTACAAAAAGCCATACTGTACCACATCCTCACACACGCCTCTAACTGCAGCACCTACCTTGCTTTACAAGATTTATGTGTTAAGGGGCTGTCTCCCTTACAGGCACTGCCAGCCCTCAAGGGCAGCGACTCTGTCTCAGTCACATCTGCAACATGCTTGACTCATAGCAGTGCTCAAAGCTTAGGGAATGTTTAGTAAATACTGAGGCAGTGACATCAGGAAGTGTTAGATTTGTGGTAATTTTTTATGTTGCAAGCCTAATGAAGATTTAAAAACATCTATTTTGACACGTGTCTTTTCTTCTGATGGAAAGAATTAACTTCACATCTTGGTTATGTTTATTTACTAAGTATTTCTTGAACACTTCTGAGGCTAAATTTTGTGGTGATGTCATGATCGAAGATAAATTAAACATTGTCCTTGCCCTCAAGTTGCTTACATGAAAATGAGACACATACTTAACCCCAGCCTTGCCATTGAATTGGGGTATGTGTGCATATATACACATCACATCGCTACTTACTGTAACTCAAGGAATGGTGGTCGTTATTATTAGTATCATAGCAGTGGAGAGTACGACCAGGCTCTGAACCAGATACATCCAGGCCCCAATCCTTGTCTTTATTATTTAAAAGATTTATGATCGTGGAGAAGTTATTTAACCGCTTTGTGATTGTTTCTTAATTTGTAAGTGGGTGTAATAATTACAAGAATACAAGCCTCTTAGGTTTGTGATGAGGATCAAATGAGATAACACACTTTACTTTCTCAGTACAGTGCTTTCTGCTTAGTAAGTGTGCAGTAAAAGTTAGTTATCATCATTTTCAACCGCAGTGCCTCTACATTTCACCACTGCCATTATCTGTTGGTGTAGGTCCTTTTCCGTTGAACATTTCATTCAGTTACAATGACCTTTAGGCAGGTATTGACCTACCTAGCACTGCCCGGTTTGTAGAAAATTATCCTTTCTTAGCTCCTACGTCTGACACAAAGTGTAACCAACAATGCCATCTCCCCTGACTGGTATCTCATATAGGTAAATAAAGGTCTGTCACAGAAATTATGGTCCCTTGTTGAACCCACAGCTTTAAGGGCCTGTGTTACCTGGTATATTAAGAGAGTTAAATTGGGGAGAGACTGAGAGCCTGAACCAGCAGCCTCATCAGAGCGACATTCACTATTCACTGACTGGTGTCTGTGCCAGGCACTGTGTACTTTGTGTGTATCATCTGATGCTTTTAATCTGCACTTTTGTGGGACATGGCCAAAGGAAAATGATCACAAAAATGGCACCAAGTCTTGGGACCTGTGATGAAGGCCTTGATCTTGGAAATGCCCTGAATTTTCTCAGTTTCATGCCTTTGCTCAAATGGTCTTGGCTTTCAAGAACTCTTTCTCTACCTGGAAACATCCCACCTGTGCTTCAAGGCCCCACCTAAGTGACACTTTATCCATGTTGTGGGTCCCTAACCACCCTCAGTGAGTCAGCTGCCACTCCTCTGTGCTGCCCCAGTGCCTGCCCATGGTGGTGTTATAGAGATTTCCACCTGTATTTTAATTGTTCGTTAGGAGTCACAACTTCATGACTTTTTCATGTTTGCATCCTCAGTATCCAGCACATTGTTTGGCAAATAGTAAGTGCAAAGCATATATTAGTTCTTAAAGTAGATCAGTTTACCTTTGAAACACTTTTACCAACTATGTCAGCGCCCTTTGCCTTCCTGGAACAAACACCTCAGTATCTCTGCAGATCTCTGACTTGAGTTCCATTTTCAACTACTCCTTAAGCTTTAAAAATCTTCCCTTTGTATATAAACCAATGGTAAGAGCTGAAGTTTATAAAATAGTCAGTGTTTCGTTAAGTTATTTAAATAATAACTGAACATGTAATTGATGGATTTGTTCTGTGAATGGAAATGAAGCCGGTGCCCTGTTATCTTCATTATCCAGAATTATATCCTATATGAAGTTAAACTCATCTCAATTCCCACCAGATTCCAGTGGTAGGCCAGGAAAAACCACTACAGAGTTCCCGGGGGGGGGGGGGGGTTGGGGTTTGGGGCGGGGGAAAAG
>NW_007727835.1:121216-165380 GCF_000696425.1 Galeopterus variegatus | reverse complement strand
GGGGGGGGGGGGGGGGGGGGGGTTTGGTCTTAGGACTGGAGAAAAGTTAATTTTTCTTATAATAAATTGGCAGTTTCTTCTCCCTTCTCTTTCCAGCTAGTGTCTTACAGTTCGGATCTGGCTGTTACCTGATTGACTAGCTCTGTATTTGTAATGTCAGGAAAGGCAGCTATGAGTCAGACCAAAGACACAGGGTAACTCAATTCCAGGATACCCTCTGTGGTGTGGCCTTGTTTCCCTCATATTATCCAAAGAAATAGAGCAGAATTATCTCCAAATGAAGGGCTTTGCTGCAACCAACTGTTAACTCCTGAGCACGGCAGATGTTCACCAGGACAGACAGAGGCAAGGAGCAAACACTTCCTTGAAGGGCTGCTCCCTTGTGCTATTACCTTCGGAAACTGTTCTGAACGCTGCAGTGAGCACAACAAAGTTTGCTGTATGATCTCAGATATTTAGAAATTATTGGAAACCAAGGCAGCCAGGGAGCTGTGCTTATTGAACATTTACTATATGCTAGTGCTTATAATTCTTTTTCTCATGAATCCTCATTATAGCCCAGTGAGATAAGCACTATTATTACAACTTCTTCATTTATATGGATAAAATTGAGCCTTTCTCTTATGTAATCTAGCCTTGAGTTTTGCAGACTTTAATATTTCATAGATGAGTAAAATTTCCCAACAAAATTTAAGGATTTTAATTTTACTAAAATTTAATAAGTTTTTAAAAAGCAGCAATCGCCATCTATAATTAGTATCATTTAATTAAAAAGGATATTTATTATTTAAAAAAAGAATAAAAGGGACTCCTTTAAATTGATTCCATTTGCCTTCATGAAAAACTTGCTTACTGTACCGTCCAGCAATTCTATGATACATTTTTATTTGAGAATGACTCTTGTCAATGTACATCAGGAGACATGTACAAAATTGTTTATAGCAGTGCTGTTCATATTAGAAGTAACTAGGAAACAATCCAAATGACCATCTACAGTAAAAGGGATAAATAAGTGTTTGGTATGTTTACATAATGAAAACACAGCAGTCAAGATAAGACAGCTGCAAGTAAAAATATAGATCTTAAAAGACTGAGTGGCAAAAATTCACAAAAGATTACCTACAACAAAATACACTGTTTATAAAGTTAAAACTTTATGATATATTTCTAAGGAATATATATAAATATCTGAGTGTATTTATATGTATGTGTGTGTAATTTTTTAAAAGATGAGATTAACCCAAAATTTAGGATAAGAGATAGTTCAGGTGAGAATGAGATAAAATGGAGCTACATATACAGATTTAAATTATGGTCAATATTCTAGTTTCTGTGTTGGGTTAAAGACATACCTGTGTTTATTGCATTCTATTGTTTCAAAAAAGCAAATAAACCAGGGTTATGCATGGACCAATGATGGGGATATATTACAAACTAAGAATTATTATTAATTTATTTTTGTCACTTGAGATCTCAAAACAAATAAAACACAGTACAACAAAACAAGATGACAAAATCCCTCAGTATACTGTCTTTTTTCTCCATTTTCTCAAGGACCAGTTTTAAATTATATTATGGAGCAGCATTAGGCAGTGTGTGGATCCATGTTTTGGAACAGTGATCTACGCCAACCAATTCATTTTTCTGAGCGGTTAAGAGCTGTAAAGCTAGCCCTAGAACTGGGAATCGTACTAAAACTTCAACCAAGGAGTCTGGATGAGAGCCAGAGAAAGAAAAGATCAGGTAAATGCACAAAGGACAGGGAACAGATGATTAGTCTGAGACATATAGGCAGAAGGTATACAGGAGCCAGCCAGAGACTCTAAGTAGGAAATAGATGCAGGAAAGTTGGAAAGGATATAACCATCTGTGAAAAGTGCTGCCACTGTAATTGCCTGTTAATTCACATCTCCTTCCTGCCTGAAATAATAAGAAACTTACACTGATGTAGATAGAAAACTGAATGGGGAGCTATAGTTCTCATGGACTTCTCTTCAGCTCTATAGTAGGGCAGGGATTCATTTGTCCTATTAACTAGCAAGACCTGTATAAGGAGACCTGCAGAGGTCCTAACAGTTTAAAAAGATGCTATAATGATCAATCTGCCTACCTGACTGTTCACTAATTAATCTCAACGGATTCTACTTATACCCTTCTGTCACTCCCCATAGATTATGGAATAAAGTTTAAGCTTCTTACGGGACATTCTATGGCTTGGTCTTCCCTACCTGCCCAGCCTCATTGATCTCACCCCCCTCAAAGGTGCCTTCAACCAGCCTTCCTGATTTGGTTGCTGCTTCTTGCCTGTGTTATTTACTTTGCATCTTGCACATGTTGCTTTCTCTGGAAGGCTTTTTCCTCCTTTATTATCTGAGTAATCCCTATCACTCATCCAGCACTCAACTCAGGCATCCCATTCCCAGGAAACCTTCCTTGATCACCCAGGTAGACAGACTCTCCCTCTGTGCACCTCTATGATAGTATTTGTGGTAATTATTGATATACATTTGGTTCTCTACTCCAGACTGAGAGTTCTTTGAAAGAGAGATTTATGTTATTTAAGTTCCATAAGGCCCAAACACCTTATGGAATGAAGCCAGGTATACATAAGCATATGGTCATTTTTATTTCCCCACTGTCTAATATCAGCCCAATGTATACCACGCTCAATAAATATTCGTTGAATGGATTGAATGTCAATGATAATGCTAGAACCAAAAGAAAGGTCACTCTTATGTGGACAGCAGCAGATTCAGTATTTAGTTCAACTACAGCTGGGGTTAGAGAGAGCCTAGCTGTCTGTCTGTCTGGGAGGCTGTGGAAGAGATTCAGGCGTGAAATTTTAATGGGGGTTGTACTGTGACACAGGCTCTTTAGCTGTCCTTCTGAATCAGAGCTTCCAGGACCTTTCAACAGTGGGCTTTGTCATTTAGCTTCAAGCCACACTGGCATACAGTACAAACCATACTTCTAGACCCTGCAGCATAGGCATGTTCATTGCAGCTCAGCCTCTGAAGTCACTGGCTCAGCTTGCCAGCATTCCATTCCATGAAGACATTTTCAAGTGCAAAGGGACTCATAATTTAATAAGTGATATGTTTTCAACATACAGCAATTTTAAGCACCTTCTTTGAGTTTCTTCTAGGGAACAGTTGCAAAAGTGCCTTTAAAATGCCAATGAATCATCTGTAACTAGAGCCTAAAATTCTATGATGAAGCCATCTGTATTGCACTGGGAAAATATCATGTGGCATAATTAATTCATTGGATGTGATTATTACTTAGAATTATAGAAATACAGTATTGGATGGGCTCTCATGAGGCCTTGTCAAAAATTCCCAGACTCCTCCATAGACCTGTATTTAAATTTATCAGAAACATAATTACTCCATCCTTCAGATAATCTAGTCACAACTTAAATACGTGCCACTAATGAGCTTGCAAAACTGGGCAAGTAACTTAATCTCTCCAGGCCTGTGTCTCATGTTTAAAAACAGGGGCAGGAATGAACTATCTTTTTTTCAAACTCTGTCATTGTGATACCGATACAATATAGGTCTATATAGAGTTCCTTCAAGGTTACTGGAGAATGGTGGGTTACCTAGGATAGATAGCATTCCCCTCCCACATTATTTAAAGTAGGGCAATGTGCTAACTATTTGTATTCCTGCCTCTGATTTTACAAGAAAAAAAAGAAAAGATTTGACATTAAACAAAAAGTCATGATCATTACAACTGACAGTGTCCAAGCTACCTCTTGCTTTAACAGTCAATGAATTTATCAGCTTCACTAAGTGAGCCAGTGTAGAGAGTACAGGATTTTGAGTCAGAAGATGAATTAACGTGATGGCTCAGACTATCACCATCTGTGAGACTAAAGGTAAGTCACTGAATTATTTAGCATTCCGACTGCAGGTCTAATAACAGATTTCTCATAGAGCAGTCAGCCTGGGTTCCCCAGTTAGCAGAGTCTGAGACAAAGGCATATGTGTGAGAACTTTAGAGGGGAGTGTGATTCCAGCAGCAGACATGAAGGACAGGCGAGCGGAGAAGGAAAGGAATAAGAATCAGTACAGGTACGTATTATTGTCTTGTTGCTTGATCCAAAAAGACCATCTGAGAAGAGCATAACATCTCAGAACTTTCTATCAGGGGGACAAAGGAGGAAACATTTGTCCACTGGCTTCTACTTCCCATCGGTAAACTATGTGCCCTGTGGGTTGTTAAATGTTTCCTATTTCTGGTTTGTGCATGTGGAGGGAACAAGTGACTAACAGGTGATTTTCTTTCTGGTTTCAAAAGATGAAGTGTGGGATGAAGCAAGAGGTGAGCAGGATGAGCCTGATGAGTGTGTTTGTAACTGCACAAAGCTTGCTAGAACCTGTGCCAAACTGATTGAAGTGACTATGGCTGGAATAAGAAGTGTATCTGAGAACATTTTGAACAGCGCATAAGAAATGTTTGCTGTATTTCACCCTTACACCACTCTGATTCACCTGGGCCCTCATTTAAGTTCTATCTACTAAGAGGCTCTTTCTAGGTGGACGGCAGCCATAGTCTCTGCAAAGACAAGTGAGAGGATTAGGGAAGTAAGACATGCTATAGTCTCCATGGCTGCAACAGCACACATAGCTATAGCTGGTATTCACCATTCCCTCTGCCATCACCATTCTAGATATTGTTCATCTTTGGTCAGCACTTTCATTGGTCTGAATAATTTGTCTGGTAAAGTGACCCAGGTCTGTATTCCCAAGTGATCTGAGTCCTTAATTGCTTTGCCTTTTTCAGGATTTGTTTGCAAAAATTGTCCATTCATCATTGGATCCAGAAGGTAAATAGGCACCTCTGTAAACCCTCTGGACTCCAAATATACTCATTTCTGTCCCATTCCATTTTGTGACAGCAGCTCGAGCTCATCATGGTAATCAGTGTAGTCAGTTATCTTGAACATGAGTAACTTTCTTTGCCTGCTGGTTCATGGATGTTAGGAGACAAAAGTGATCAGGTGTTGTCATAGCTTAAATTTCAGAGGAGCCCTTACTATATCCCTAATAGAAGGATTTACCACTGGGAACCATGACTCTGATCTAGTAGAACTAAGATGTGGGGGAGGGGAGACAAAATTCTGCAAGACAGTCACTTGCAATGACGATGAGCAGAGACAATATCACTTCTGCCCATTGGTTCCTAGAGTCATATATCCTGACCATTAGAGACACAAACACTATGACCATAAGTTTACTGCCTGTGCTGTGTTCTGGAGTTCAATCTCCAACCCTGAGCCAACACAGTAACTGAGAAGTAACAGGATTTTCCACTGTCTGCTAGGCTGCCTGCTTATGGGTTTTGTCTACATGATAAAACGAGTGGATGCCATGGTGTATTAGTCAATTTTTGTTGCTTATAACAAAATATCCAGAACTGGGTGATTTATAAAGAAAGTGAAATTTATTGCTTACAACTTCTGAGGCTGAGAAGTCCAAAGTCCATCTGGTGGTGATGACAGGGACCCAGGGGTTGCACACTGCATGGTGGTGGAAGCAGAGAGAGAAGAGCAGAGAGAGACAGACCCTCTTCTTCTTTTAAAACCCTCAGAACCACGTACCTGACCACCATTTTTCATCCATTCACTACCGTAAAGTCTTACAGTATGATCACCTCTTTAAGGCTTCGCCTTTCAATTACCATAATAGGATTTCCCACCCTCTTAACAGTCATAGTGAGGACTACGTTTCCAATACACAAAACTTGGAAGACAATTCAAGGCTCAGTGAGTTTTCGGGGGACACGATTCAATCCACTACACATGGTCACCTCCTTTGCTAACCATGATGACAAGTGAAACCCTCAGATAGTGATTCTGGAAATTATTGTGGGCAAGAAAAGAAAATGCATGTCCAGAGGTTAAATCACTTACCAGGTTTCAATTCAGGTAAGGTTAAATTAAAGTGGAAAAGGTCTGATGTACTTGATCTCCCACTTGGCTGGCTGGGCTCTTCATGAAATTGTTCCATAATGAAAGTTTAGCATTGGCCTCAGTGGCAGGTTTGCCATTCCTAGTAGCAGCAGGTTTGCCTTTTCCTGGTAGCAGCAGCTAAATCAGTCTCTTTCCTATTGATGGAGATCAAAGAAAGACACATTTGCCATATGAATAGCTGCTTATCAAGTGCCAGGGGCTGTATCGATCTATAACCAGTATACAGACCACATCTTGCTCAGCAGCCGAAATTGGGGCTGCCACCTGTTTAAGTTTATAGTGGTCCTTCATTATCAGTCAAAATCCACCTGGGTTTTCTGGGGTTATATAGGTTAATTAAATGGGGACTACCACCTCTTTACATCTTTGGCAATGTCACCAATCTCTGCCATTCCTTCTTGAATAAGGTATTTGTTTCTAACTTCCTGTCTTGGTTGGTGGCAGGTAAGCAGTTTCAGAGACTTTCCCATGACCTTTCCTACAATAATGGTTTTTATTCCATAGGAAAGTGGATCAAAGAGAGGGTTCTGTAAACTGTTCTACCAACTATTATTGAGGGACTAGGTAAATAACTACAGGATAGGTCTTTGGGCTCACTGGATCCAGTGTTAGAATTGTGCAAGAATTCTATCCTATCCAAACCACTGCTGTGACAAAACTCCTTTCCTTTCAAGAGTTTGAATGCACATGAACATAGAAACTCTTCTTCCACTTTTAACATGATTTGCTGATCCAAAAGGGCATAGGTCAGGCAACTCTGATTCCCAAGACTAGAGCCACTCTGGAAATACACCTCTGTTTGCTCCTGCTCTGTTCTCCCTGCTGATTCTCTTTTCACTTCGGAGAGTCATCAGTCAGGTAGAAATAGTCCCCGTTGTGTTCGTTTGCAAATTGCACCTTTTCTTTGGGAATACTGGAACGCTGGGGAAGATAATGAATGTTTTTGCTTCAGGGGAAGACCAGACAATTTTTCCTAGGTTTCATGAGCTGCTTCAGGGGAGAAGAGCAAGGGGAAGGTGAGAGTGACCTTCCCACTTCTTCTGTGTTTTCAAATGCCAAGGTGCCATATTTTGGGTTAGTGTGTCCTGAATTCCACCACACCCAAAACCAGCTATTTTGAGTATAGGTCTTGGGCAGTTAAGTGGATTTCTGGTCTTAGGCAAATCATCCCATTCTAAGTGTTTCTTCACTTTCCCTATGTGATCACAATAATAATTGGCATTTAGATAGTAAATTATAACTAACTAAAAACGTTTATATACACTATCACATTTGATCTTTCCCACAAAGCTGTTATAAAGATTGTCTGAACTTTACTTATGAGCACTGATATTCAAAATTGGTATCTCTCTCCTTCCCACAAAGCCATCAAGTGCCTTCCAGATGTAAATCTGCATCTTCTTCCTCCGTCTTTATGTTTGTGTTTCCCCATACTATCTATATTGAACTCTTAATGGTGAAGGTACAATAGTATAGTGAATAAGGATAACATTGAGGGTCAGGAGAGTCATTTAAACACATGGAGTTGTTGTGAGAAATAATTGAGAAAATATATGGGTTTTTAAGCCACTGTAAATGTATAAGGAAATGTTATTGAAAAGGTCAAGTGAAGATGGCTGTGAGGCTGGGCTATTTGATTTAAGTTAAATGATATCTCTAGTTTGTGATTGTAAGTATCTCGCACCTTGAAATAGTCAAGACAACACATATGAGATGACATATGATACTTGCTCTAGAGCTTAGAAATATTTATTAAATGTTTATGTAAATTATTTCATTTTTCTATAATGTCAGAAATTTCTAACTTGAGATCATATCTAGCTGACATGAAATGCAAATCTCTCATGCAAGTTCCACAAGTGTTTATTGAATATTGTTTATGTATCTGGTGTTGTGCTAGGTGATGGAGGGAAAAAAACCTTCCAATTGCTGTCTGCATGGAATGTGCTAAAGCAGTTCAGAGGGAAATTTGTAGTGTTAAATGTTTGTATTAGAAAAGAAAAAATGTCTTAAAACAATAATGTAAGTTTTCACCTTAAGAAATTAGAAAAAAAAAGCAAACTAAAGCCAAGATAGGCAGAAAGGAGTAAATAATAAAGATTAAGCTAGAAATGAATAAATTAGAAAATAAAGAAAAAGAATGAAAACAAAATTGACAAATGTTTAACTAGAATGATCAAGAAAAGACACATAAATTACTGAATAAATGAAAGATGGGACTCACTGCTGACCCCACATAAACTAAAAAGATTATAAGTGAATACTATGAGCAACATTATGCTAAATAATTAGATGATTTAGATAAAATAGAGAAATTTTTAGACAGATACACATTAACAAAACTGACTCAAGAAAAAATAGAACATAGGAATATACTGATAATAAGAAATTGCATTATTAATTTAAAATATCCCTACAAAGAAAAATCCAGGCTGAGATGACTTCACTGGCAAGTTCTATCATATAGTTAAAGAAAAAATAATATAAATAATTTACAAACTCTTCCAGAATATAGAGGTGGAGGGAACATTTCCTAACTCATTCTATATAACACTAGTGTTACTTTGATACCAAAGTTATACAAACACATTAAAAAATGAATCTACCAACATATAAAGATGACTATATATCATACTCTGTTTTTTCAACATCATACTCTTTTTTTCATTGTTGTTTGTTTTTTAGGTTTCTTTTGGCAGCTGGCAAGTATGGCTCAACAGAGAGAGAGAGAGAGAGAATATATTTAAGGAATCCAGCTTAAAAAGGAACAAGTAGGGCCGGCCCGGTGGCGCACTGGATAGTGCGCCGCTTGGGAAGCGCGGCGGCACTCCCGCCCGAGGGTTCGGATCCCACATACAGACCGGTTCCCGCTCACTGGCTGAGCAGGGTGCGGGAGCAGCGCCGAGGGTTGTGGTCCCGTTGCCGGTCCCGGTCCGGTACGGGGGCAACACTGAGGGTTGCGATCCGTTGCTGGACATGGAAACAGACAAAAAAAAAAAAAGAAAGAAAAAAAAAAAAGGAACAAGTAAAACTAACTCCATTCTCAGACAACATTATCCTAAGCATTAAAAAAAAAAAAATCTAAGCAATTCACCCACAAGAAAACCTTCTAGAACTAATAAGTTTAGCAAGGTTGCAGAATAACAGATTAATATGCAGAAATCAATTGTATTTTTGTATATCAGCAATGAATAATTCAAAAATGGAATTAAGGCAACAATTATCTCACAATACATCAAAAAGAATAAAATACTTGAGAATAATTTCTTTCTTTTTTTTTTTTTTTGTTACCAGTAAGGGGATCATAACCATTGGCTTGGTGTCGCTCGCACCACGCTCAGCCAGTGAGTGCACCGGCCATCCCTATATAGGATCCGAACCTGCAGCCTCGGCGCTCCCAGCGCCGCATTCACCCGAGTGAGCCACGGGGTTGGCCCTTGGGAATAATTTTAACAAAAGAAGTACAAGACTTATAGACTTCATTTTATGAAACATTGCTGAGATAAATTAAAGATTTCATTCTGGGATGTAAATAAAGAATATTCTGGAGAATCAACTGAAACATAGTTAGAAAAAAACAGATTTCAATAAGGTGAATAGATACCAAAATAAAAGTACAAAGACCAATGCCTTCCTCATACTCCATTCCACAGTTTTAGTGGTGTTTCTATAATGCAAACCTGATCTTGTTATTCACCACCTTAAAACCCTTATATGGCTAGTCCACTTATCTATTGCTGTGTAACATAGCACCTTAAAACTTAGTGAACAAAAGTCATTTTATTATGTCTTACAATTTTGTGGGTTAGGAATTTGGGCAGAGCTTGCCTGGGTGCTTCTATTATGTCATGTGGCATCGATGACATCAGCAGAGGTTACTCACTGGTATTTCACTGAAAGATGGGCAGGTCTGGAGGATTCTCCCATACCTTCTCATCTGGCAGCTTGGCTGGAATGGCTGGAAGGATGGGCTCAGCTGCCAAGCAGTAGACTGACATGTAGCTTCTGCAGCATGGTCAAAAGATCTAGAAGCATCTCAAACTAAAACAGAAACAGGCTTTTCTTTGATAGGGAGGGTAAGCAGGGCTAGAAGAAACTTTGTGGGGGAGTGGGCTGAGCATTTGTCATGACTCGGGCAGTGTAACAAGAAATGTTTTGTTTTCTTTTTCTCAGTGGTCAGCTGATCTTGGAATGAGCCATTAAAGGGAGGATGTTCAGCACCTTAGTGCTTGCTTAAGCTCAGAGGTGAGCCAAAGTTCAGGAGCCTGTGGGAAGGAGAGAAGACTGACTAACGTTTGGCTAAGCAAGTCAATGAGTGATTAATGGAGAAAAAAATGCATCTCAGGGACCTTACGTCACACACAAAAATTAACTCAAAAAATATTATAGACCCTAAAATTAAAATCTAAATTTATAAAACTCCAGAAGAAAACATAATAGAAAATCTTTGTGGCCTTGGGATAGGCAAGCTTTCTTAGGACAAAAAAGAGCATGAACCATTAAAAAAAATGGACTTCATCAAAACTAAAAACTTTGGCTCTTTGAAAGACACTTAAGAAAGAAAAGACAAGCCACATACTGAGAGAAAATATTTTATCTGACAAAGGACTTACATTCTGAAAACACAGAGAACACTTACAAATCTATATTAAGAAGATGAATAACTTAATTGTTTAAAAATGAACATATTTGGTTAAATACATCACCAAGGAAGATATGCAAATATAAAATAAGCATATGAAAAGATATTCAACATCATTAGTCATCACAGAGATGCAAATTAAAATCACAATGGGATATCACAACACATCCATTTAAATGGCTAGACTTAAAATGGTTAAAATAACAAGTTTGGAAAGGAAGTGAAGAAAGTGAGACTTTCATATAAAACTGGTAGGAATGTAAAAAAGTATAACCTCTTTGAAAAACAGTTAAGTCAATCTTTTATAAAGTTATACATATACTTAAAATACAACTCAGAAATTCCAGGCTTAGTATTTACCCAAGCAGAAAACTATGCTCCTACAAAAACTTGTGTTTAGTAGTTGTGTTAGTTTCCTAGGGCTGCATGACAAATTGTCACAAACTTGGTGGCTTAAAACAGAAATTTACATATCATGTTCTTGAAATAAAGGTGTCAGCAGACTCTAGGGAAGAATCAGATCTTATCTGCTCGTTGCTGGCTTCTGGGGGTTGCCAGCAATCC
This sequence comes from Galeopterus variegatus, assembly GCF_000696425.1. NCBI lineage: Eukaryota > Metazoa > Chordata > Mammalia > Dermoptera > Cynocephalidae > Galeopterus > Galeopterus variegatus. The sequence continues at coordinate 154,197 of NW_007727835.1, read as the reverse complement.
TTGGCATCCCTTGGCTTTCAGCTGCATCACTCTAACTTTTGCCTCTGTCTTCACATGGCCATCATTCCTCTGAGTGTGTGTCTGTGTTTCTGTGTCTCGCCTCCTTTTCTAAAAACACCAGTCATATTAGATTTAGGCCCATCTTAACCCAGAATGACCTCATTATAACTAATCACATCTGCAAAGACTATATTTTCAAATAAAGTCACATTCTGAAGTTCTGAATGGACAAGAAATTTGGGGGGGACACTGTTTGATCCAGTATATTCCACCTTTGGTCCCTTTACATCTATACCACATGCAAGATTACTTCATCCCAACATCCCAAAAACTGTCGATCCTTTACAGCATTAATAGTAAGTTCCAAATTTCATTTAAATATCAACTCAAAAAACTTCAGATTTAATCATCTAGCTTTGCACACTGCGATAGAGTGAATATATGAACTTCCACACATGCACGTGCCAGATGTGAATTTCAATGATGATGCAACTCTGGTGACCCAAACTGACTTTTTGTATTGTTTTGTAACTAAACCAACTAGTGCTTAACTCTCTCTTCTAATAAATAGCACTGTTCTTGGTCTATTAACGTCCAGGTAAATTTAGTCATTTCCAATATTTCTTGGTTTTCTTTAGGAAAATATTCAGTTTAGTCCAGAGATTTCCTTCCTGCTTTTACTTTCCTTTATTTTCTACCACTCTCCAGTGGGTGATCTAAATGCTAATTACAGCTAGGTAGGAAAAATAAGTTCTAGCTGTCTACAGTAGTGTAGGTATCTATAATTAATAATTTATTGCATGTTCTCAAATGGCTAGAAGAGAGGAACTCAAATGCTCTTATTACAAAGAAATGGTACATTTTTCCTATGATGAATATGCTAGTTATGCTGATTTGATCATTGTATACATGTACTGAAATATAACTCTGTATCCCATAAATATGTACAATCAGTACATGTCAATTAAAACTAACTAACTAAATAAAAACCATAAAAAAGCACTAACGTGGGGAGAGGCAGTGGGCATATGCGTTGTCCTAGCACTGGATGGAGACATCTGGTCCATTGTTGTTCTCTGTCCTCTGTGGGTGTTCTAGTCCTCCTTTTAGCCATTTAGCACTAGTCTTTGGCCATTTGCCTGCATGCAGCGACATCTGTTGAGGTCATCATGGTCACTGGTTCATATCTACAACCTCTCACCATCCTTTTACTATCATCACTGATCCATGGATCCAGATTTTCTAGTTGGCCTAGTTTAAGCTTTTGTGCTTCTCTTCTGGGACGTGGGAAACAAACCTTTCCATACAGCCCTGAGAGGATGTAAATTTTGTTGAGGCTCCTAAGCCCATTTTCTTAGGTACCCTATTAGACTTTACTGCTTTATTGTGCATAATCATGCAAACAAGTAGCTTCTCTACAGGGCTTTCAGCCTGGAAGTAAGGCAAGAAATGCCTCTATTAAGGTGTCCTCTAAAACTTATCTGGGGGTTCTATCATTTCCCTTTGTTAGGATTTGGTTTATACATAGAGTTTGAAGGCAGTAAACTCTTTCTCCATATTGTGTAAGTCACTTACTATATTGCTTCATTTTTTGTTTACATGAAAAAAATGTCCTCCAATGGAGAAATGATTTTATCTCCCCATCCTATGTAAAGAAAACTGTCCTTATAATCTTTATGATTTTCCTCATTTTATTATTTTTAGTTTCAACTTTCTGTTTTGGGTTTGAACTCAGAAAAATCCTTTGTCTCAAACATGTCAGCCTTCAATGAAAACCTTTACTTTCAAGGTTGTTGCTTCTTCAATAAGTTTTAAGAGCCTGTTTTGGAACTCGATACCAACATTTTGACTCTGTGCTCTAAGCAGTATATTCCCTCCCTCAGAGGGCAGAAAAGAAACTACTTTTCACTTTCTGAATAAATAATAAACTACTTTTCACCTTCTGCCTAAATGTTGGCAAAAGGATAGTGCAAAGAATTGGTGTATTTAGAGTGTGAAAAAAACCTGTTTAGCAACGATCAAAATTCTTCCCTTTCTTCTCCCTTTCTCTCATCCTTACTTCTGTCCATCTTTCTGTCCATCCCTCTATGAACATCAGTCTTTATACATACACACAAACACTCATGCATACACACATAATCACAAGTACATATGTAAATATCACATAGAATGTTATATTTATATTTTTATTCTCTATCATTTTCATGTTAGAAGATAATATCTATTTTATTTTGTCATGGTAAATAAATGCTTAGGCGTCTTAATAGCTATCATTCATTAATTAGTTTGACAAATATTTTTTTTAAACTCCCTCTAGATGCCGGCATTATAACAGACACTGGAGAAAAAAGATATAATCCCTGCCCTTGAAAGAGTCACAGTCTATCACAGTCTACTGAGAGTGGTTGGCAAGATTTTTCATCAGGGTTCTTCAGAGAAACAGAACCAAAAAGGTGTGTGCGTGTATATGTGCGCGTATACAACCTGCCCCATATATATGTAAGCCATACACACACACACACACACACACACACACACACACACACACTGTTAAGGAATTGGCTTACATAATTGTAGAAATAGGTTAGTCTGAAATCTGTAGGGTGAGCTTGTAGGCTGGAGACTCTGCTGAGCTGATGTTGCAGCAGCAGTCTGAGGGTGTAATTCCTTATTTCTTGGAGACCTCAGCATTTTTCTCTTAAAGACTTCAACTGATTGAATGGGGCTCACCCACATTATGGAGGATAATTTGCTTTTCTCAAAGTCTGTTGATTTAAATATTAATCAAATCTAAGAAAACAACTCCAAAACAACATGTAGACTGGTGTTTGACCAAAAACTGTGTACCACAGCCCAGCCAAGTTGACACATAAAATTGATCATCAGAGCAAGTAAACAGAAAACTAAAGTGTGATAACTGATACATTCTTATACAGAGGCATTAATATCTTCTTTGACAGGAATTATTTTCCCTTACAAAAATAGAAACCATGATGTGTCTTACTCCATTTAGGTGGTTATAGCAAAAATATCATAAACTTGGTGGTTATAAACAACAGAAATTTGTCTCTTATAGTTCTAGAGGCTGGGAAGTCCAAGATCAAGGTGCCAGCAGATTCAGTGTCTGGTGAGGGCTCATTCTTTGCTTCATAGATGGCCCCTTCTTGCTGCATTCTCATATGACGGAAGGGGTTAGCTAGCTGTCTGGTGTAATTTATGAGGCTATTAATTCCACTCATGAAAGCAGAGTTTAGAACTATAAAAGAACAATTCACTTTAACTTAGGACTTAAGGGTCTCCTACATGTAAATTACTCCTTGCATTGGGCTATTCATGTGGCCTGGGAAATATGAAACCTTAAACTTTGTGCAAGGTGGTCCTAGACTTCTAGCCTCCAAAGCACATGGCAGAAAAATGTAAGTGTTCTAGGGAGGAAGACAACCACATTCTTGATGCCCAACTATTTCTATAATTTTATTCAAATAAATATATAGTATATTGTCAAAGATAAACAGATACAGAAGAAGGCAAAACTCCATAAATAAGTATCAGCAGAAACAATAGATAATAAAAACAAACTTACAGGGATTTCTAGCTTTATAATTGTCACTCATAGGCTGCAAAACAACTACACTTATATGTCCAAGGAGACAAAATCCAAGCATAAAAATTATAGCAGTGAATTAAAAACAATAAAAAGTGATATAGCTTGACCACAAAGAATGAAATTGAAATTATAGAAATGAAAAAATATAGTCTAAATTAGTAAACTCAATAAATGAGTTTCCAGCAGATTGAACCAGCTGAAGAGAGATTTAGTGAACTGAAAAATAGATAAGAAGAAATATGAAGCACAAATTAAGAAGAGGAAATACATAGAAAATTCAGAAATTACAATGACAAAATCCAATATAATTTTAACTAAAGCCTTGGAAAGAGAGAAGAGAGATACTGGAACAGAAGAGGCAATATTTATAAAAAAATATATAGTATATTGGTTTAGAATATCCTATAACTGATCTAAAAAAAAAGAAAAAAAGGAAAGAAACAACAACCCATGAATCCAGAGATCCTAGAGTCCAAAGAACTCAAAGCACAATAAATGAAAGAAAAACATAGTTGAAAATATCATAGTGAAATTTTGGAAAACTAAAGATGAGAAAAGTCTTAAAATCAGCCAGACAAGTTATGTTTGAAGGGGCAACAAATAAACTGGCAGCTTTCTGTTCAAATGTCATGTTGGAAGCAGAAAGCAGTGGAATAATGTCTTTAATATACTGAAAAAGTAACTGCCAATTTAGAAAGCTATACCCAGAACAAATGTCCCTAATGAATGAAGGCAAAAGAAACACATTTTAAAATAACAAAAAAACATTAGAGAGTTTATCTCCAGGAAATCCAGTCTAACAGAATTTCTAAAATTGTAGCTGAGCAGCAGAAAACCCAGAAACACAAGAAGGAAGAAAAAAAGCAAATAAAGCAATAAAAATGGTGATAAATGTAAATTAAAATTGAATATAAAGTCTTTTTACTTTTGTAGAATATATCTATATCTTTATACATGTATAGACTACCCAAAACATGCATCTTTAACATATTCTTATTATACATACATAGTTCAAATACATGACAACAGAAAGAAGGATAGAGCAAGATGGTGAAACAGGACTCTCCAGCAATCAGCCCCCACAGAAACATCAGTTTCAACAATCATCCATGCACAAAAACAACTTCACAAGAGGTAAGGGAACCAGGTGAGAGAACACAGGACCTGGGTGCAAAACAAAATAAGAAAGACACATTGAAAAGGGTAGGAAGGACAGTTTTACATTAACTACATTATCCTTCCCCCAACCTCAGACAGCACAGCACAGAGAATGTGTGGCTATTATCAAAAAGATAAAAGATAACAAGTGTTGGTGAGGATGTGGCGAAAAGGGAACACTTGCACACTGCTCGTGGGAATGTAAATTAGTACAGCCATTATGGAAAATGCTATAGAGGTTCCTCAAAAAGTTAATTAAAATTACCATATGATCCAGCAATCCCACTCTGGGGTATATATCCAAAGGAAATGGAAACTATGTCAAAGAGATACCAGCACTCCCATGTTTATTGTCTCAGCATTCACAATATCCAAGACATGGAATCGACCTAAGTGTCTGCTGACAGATGAGTGGATAAAGAAAATGTGGTGTATATATACATGAGGGTTTATATATATACACACATACACAATGAAATACTGTTCAGTCATAAAGGAGAAGAAAATCCTGTCATTTGCAACAACATGGATGAACATTGAGGACATCATGTTAAGTGAAATAAGCCAGGCACAAAGAGACAAGTATCACATGATCTCACTTATATGTGGAATCTAATGTTGATCTCATAGAAGTAGAGATTAGAATGGTGGCTACTAAGGGCTGGGGAGCAGTGGTAGGGGAGGGGTGCTGGGGAGATATTGGTCAAAGGATACAAAATTTCAGTAATATAGGAGAAATAAGTTCAAGAGCTATTGTACAACATGGTGACTATAGTTAATAACAATATATTGTGTTTTGAAAAATGCTGAGAGTAGATTTTAACTGTTCTCACCACACCACAAAAATGATAACTATGTGAGGTAATGCATATGTGAATTAGCATGATTTAGCCATTCCACAATGTATATGCGAGTATATTTCAAAACATCATTTTGTACATGATAAGTATATACAATTTTATCTGTCAGTTAAAAAAATCAAAATAAAATACACAACAACGATATATACATCAGAAGGCATAATAGAGTTAAAGTGTCCTAAGTCCTCACGTTTTTGTGGGGGAAAATAAAGATATCAATTAATATTAGACTTTAATAAATTAAAGATGCTTTTATAGAATCTTTTAAATTAAAGATAGACTTTTATAAATATATTTTTATATATTTTTATAAATTAAAGGATAATCATAAAAATAATAAAAATGGAGCATACAACCTCTGAACAGGTAGAGGAGAAAGAATTGGAATTGCCAAAAATAATCAACTCAGTAGAAGGAAAGATGAGAGAGAAATAGGAAAATAGAATTGGCATGACAAACAGAAAGCACATAAGATGGACAGTTTAAACCCACATATATTAGTAATTTCATTTAATATAAGTGAAGCAAATAATCTGATTTAAAGGACAGTATTTCCAGATTTGATAAAGCAAGAAGAAAACTCAGTTATATGTTGTTCACAAGAGCCTCATCTAAAACATAATGACATGGAAATTCTGAAAGTAAGGATGTGTAAGATTTGCCAAGAAATTCTAACAAAAGATGGCACAACTTCTGTTTTGCCCAGACTATAAAAGAGTCTACACATTCAATTCTAGATGTAAAAAAATCCTTTCAAATGTGATAGACACTACATCCACATTTGGTCTTGGGCCAGGGCTGCAGTCTAAGTCTAGGGTTCTGAGAAGTTGTGCTTCTAGCACCACGTGATAAGTGACGGTCTCTGACTCCTGCTTATCATCAGTTTCTTCATGAGGAAGAATTGGTATGAACTTGGACTAATGATACTAGATCAAGACAGACATTGACATGGAAAAAGACTGACAGTCTTACCTCAACCTGAACGTTTCCATTTTCAGAAGCCCAAAGACAGTACTTTTGTTTTAAAAGAATATTCAGAGGAAGCAGAAGTTTTACACACACACGTACACACACATATTCAGAGCTATAGCGAAAGCTCTGAAAAAAATAAGTTTCAAGAAAGTAAATGTTCTATTTCCAAAACTAGGTTAATTTTTCTTTCCTTTTATCCTCAATTTCCATGTTTCTGCTTAATTTGGAGGCCATTAAGTTCAGAAAATATAATAACTTTGATTATAATGTTGATAGTTTCTTTTTCTCAAGCTCTTTTCAATTCTTCATAACCCAGAAAATATAGCAATTATATTTCTCCAATTTCCACATATCTCTTGTATTTAAAAGTAATAAAAGTAATTCAGATATTAATTGAAATGGCTGTGTGAATAAGCTGCTCTTTTAAATTATCCTTTTCAAGTCCTTCCCAATTTCTGTCAGCTCTCAAACACATAAAAAGAGTAGGAGAAAACATTTTTTCATCAATACTTCTAAATTTCTGAAAAATTTAGATTGTCTATTATAATATGGACACAGAGGAGGTTCATGTTGAAAATAGACTTTTCTATTTTATTTCAATTTTTAGTCTTGTTTTAAGTTGAAAATATCCCCAGACATCTATCTACTTCTGTCCTTTATGTCACTATAAATTAGTTTTTATATTCTAGAATTTTTATATAAATTGAATGATACAGTATGTATTTGTCTTTTTCTAGCTTCTTTCACTCAGGATAATAATTTTGAGATTTATCCATGTTGTGTGTGCCAATAATTCCTATTATTTTGTGTTATTCAAAATATCATATAAATAGTATCTTGCAGTAAAAATAAGGAACAAAAATAGAAAATCAACCTTATATTTTAAGTTAGCCAGTAATCATAAGGCTGGAGGAAATCTTGTCCTAGTGGTGATGACTTTGTTATGAATAATTCATAACCCAATGGTTATATTCTTTCCACTGTGGTAAGGGTGAATTTCTGTTAACTCATATGGAGATATTAAGTGGAGTCTACTAATAATCTTTCTTTCTAAAATGTAAACAGGATCATGAACCACTTGCTTAAAATTTTCAACAGTACACTGCTAAATAGAGAAAAAAAGACCAAATTCATGAACATGAAATACCTGAACAATTGGCCTTTTCTTACCCTTCATGCATATTTTCTACCCCTAGTTTAAAAAACCCCATTACAGTCTATACCTCTTTTGCATGCGGGGTCATCTGAGTTTCTGTTATTTATTTCACTTACAAATGACTACATTTTGTATCCTTGTAGAAATTTTGATAAATCTGGCTCCAAAGTGCTTTGCCAGAGGTCGTACTATGAGCCTGGAGGTTGTTAGAGAGCTTCAGATTGGTTAAGATGCTGGGGGGGAGAGGGGAAAGGAGACGGTTGTTGGGGGACAATTGGGTGGGGACACAGGGTATAAAAGCAGTTTCTGGTAATTTGTATCTCATGAATATTCATAATAATAAAAAATAAATAAAAATTTTAAAAAGATGCTGTTCACTATAAAGTAGAGAAAAACTCAGAATTCAGGAATTAGGATCTCACCTTTACCACCACCGATTTTGGGAAAACAACTTTATTTCCTCACTTGGAAAATGAAGAAGTTTAACCTGATCAGCATTGCTTTAACTTAAAAAAAAAAAAGAAATTTTTCTCTAAGTACAAAAATTTCCTTGTCATTCTTGCAGGTGTTTTGATTTGCCTTTAGGCCAACCTTACCCCTCCATCAGTAATAATTAAATCACTACTGAAGCTCCCTTGAAGCTTGGGTGAGCCCATTTTACCTTATTTAGTCAGCTCTACAAATATATGAAAATTCAGGCTATGAAGAAAATTGGACACAATTTCAGTTTCTAAGGCTGAAAAAGATATTTAGTCATATGTTTTTTTTAGGGGAAATACTCTACATACTCCTGTTATTTACATTCAATCAGAATAATGTGAAAGGTCTTTTGGGATTTCTTAGTAAATGGGGCTCTGTGTGTTGTTTCCCAAGCCAAGAAAAGCATGGTCCCAACTGTGCAAGCACAGGATGTATGCCTGACTCTAAGCAGTTTCGTTGGTCTTGTGGAGGTCCCAGTCTTCTCGGCATGCATCTTCCATTTAACTGATCAGCAGAATAGATTTCCTGACTTTTGTGCAAAATGCTGAAAGAGTAAATCCTCATTCTGGTTGCTTGGAAACAATTCTCATTTTGCCACTGTGAAGGAATTTAGGTCAGCAGTAAATTAATCCCTTACAAATTAGAGATATATAGCTAATCATGGAGTCTAAATTGGCCCACAGAAGATGAGAATTATGACACTGATTCTCCATTTCTTTTCCACGGATGAGGAACAGATTGAAAGGCAACATTCCAAAGAAATTCTCTGAAAATGAGCAATGTCATTTTATAGCAAGAAATGTCTGCTTTTATCAAAAAGACCCAATGCTTCTTATGACCCACAGCCAAATAGTTCTTTTTCTATCTCACATTAGTAGCATATGGCAGTGAGGAGGTAGAGGAATAAAAATAATTGTCTCTGTGAGTTACCCTAATTCTAAGAGAATGCAGACAGTGTCTCATATCCTTCCGTCTGATAAGAACAGCAGAAACAGCCATTTGAGAAACCTCACAGGAATTTATTTCAAGTGATGAATTTTGGTAGGAGATGAGGAGGAAGAAGATTCCAAGCTCTTTTCATATTATACCTATGCATTAAGGTAGCCCAGTAGGTGAGAACTGTGCCAGTCCCATGGTAAATTCATTTGGCATGTTCAAGGTTAAGACCACTCTTCCTCTTCACACCCCTCCCCCATGAAGCAGGCAACTAAGAGAGGAAAAGTAGGAAAGAAAAGTCATATAAAGGGCCTTAGTTTATCTACTCTATCCCAGAAAATAAAGGCATATATATCCTCTCATATATGAAGGAAGTGAGAGAGAGAGAGCCTATAGGTTCTGTTTTTTCTGAGGAACCCTGAATAACAATGCATAGATTATGCTGTATTCTAAACACCTGGAGAGCTGTGAAAAATGCAGTTTGTTTATTTTTAGCTCACACAAATAAGTGAGAACATGTGATATTTCTCTTTCTGTGCCTGACTCACTTCACTTAATATATAATTCTCTCTAGGTCCATCCATGTTGTTGCAAATGGCAGTATTTCATTCTTTTTTATAGCAGAGTAGTACTCCATTGTGTAGATATACCACATTTTCCGTATCCACTCATCTGATGATGGACATTTGGGCTGGTTCCAACTCTTAGCTATTGTAAAGAGTGCTGCAATGAACATTGGGAAACAGGTATACCTTCGACTTGATGATTTCCATTCCTCTGGGTATATTCCCAGCAGTGGGATAGCTGAGTCATATGGTAGATCTATCTGCAATTGTTTGGGGAACCTCCATACCATTTTCCATAGAGGCTGCACCATTTAAAAAAAATATAGAAATAAACTGGGGGCAGGGAGGGAAGAAGACACAACAATCACAATTCCTTGAAGTTGATATGACAAGTGAACAGATATGGGGCTGTTGGAAGGGAGGGTGGAGGGGTAGGAGGGAGGGAGGTTTCGGTAATGGTCCACAATAATCGACCACACTGTATATTGACAAAATAAAATTAAATTATAAAATAAAATAAAATAAATGCAGCTGGAGGACCCACCTTATCTCTGGGATGGGACCTAAGAATCTATATTTTTAACAAGTAACTTTCACAGATGATTCTAATACATAGTAAAGTTTGGAAACCACTGTGCTAGAATAACAGCATGTTTGCAGAGTTCCTTCTATATACGAGTCAAGCATTAGGCATATTATCATTTATAACCTTATGCAATCCTTATATGAACTTTACGAGGTAGGCAATATTAATGTACCTATAAATTGGAAGAAGATATTGAGGGTCAGATTGGCAAATAGATTCACATCTTTAACCTAATTAGTGTGTCCCATCTGCTCAAATCAAGAGCTTCTATACAACTACTGGATGCCAGCAGTACCAGAAAGTGCTATAAAGTCTACAAATTTATAGTTTTATTAGAAATCTCAAAAGACCTTGCTTAACATTTTTACCTAGTCAGAGCTAAGTCTATTCCAGGAAGACTCCTAGAGGACTTAAACACATTATTCCTCAATGTAGATGATAATTTTCCTTTATTCACTGCACCATTCTTTTCTTACAGTTAGAAGAAACTTGGTAGGTTAATTAAAACAACCTCTTAGTTTTATAGATCAAGGAAAGAGATTTCAGGAGGTTATGTGGCTTTAAAAAATTAAGAGGTTGAAGCTCATTTAAATCATTTAAGCAATTTTATTTGTTAAAAATATTGATAAAAATGATTTTAACTTAAGTTGTTCTTTTGAAATAGTTTAGTTTTCATTTTTGAAGATGGTGTCAATCTTACTGAGGCTCACGTACATTCTGTGAGCTTTGTGTCTGTGTTGAAGCAGCCTTCATCTGAAAGTTTGCCAGTGTGCCATTTTTACTCATAAACCTTAATAAGCAACGTAAAATTTAGGGTAGAGAAAGCCTTAAGTTGATTTGAATATTCCTTAGTAAGAAAAACTTAAACATTATTACTACTATTATTTTTTTTTAATGGAGAAATCTCTATTTCTAGCCTGTTTTAGGGGCACCTCAAATGTTCTGTCTGCTTCAACTCTGGAGAAATTCCAGTGGCGTCTTCTGATGGCTGTGATAATCACAGTGGTACTTCTCATTCCACACAAGAGGAAATCATTATAAAATAACTGATCATCTCAAATGCAGTCGAGATAAAATGATTAACTATTAATCAAGAATCTTAGTGATTGAATGGACTCAAAGGGACAAAGTGATTGCAGTATCTATTTGAAGCTGTGGGAACTGATTCTAGAAGAATCACAGCATCCCAGGATTGGTCCCCAAAGCATCTTTTGGGAAGAATTGGCCTTGGGTAAAGTAGGAAAGACACATTTTTTCCTTTCCAGATTAATGTTTCTTAAACTTTGGTGTGCATCAGAATCACTTGGAAGTCTTGGTGAAACATAGATGGCTAGGGGTTCCATCACCAGGTGAGGGGTAAGGCTTGATAATTTGCCTTTCTAGCAAATCCCAGATCTTATCCATTAAATCTGGGATAAGGCTTGATGATTTGCTTTCCTAACAATTTTCTAGCTGATATTACTGCTGGTAGTCTGGCAACCACAGTTTGAAAACTACTGCCCTAATAAACATGCTGCCTTAAAAGAAAAGGAAAAAAAATTCTCAATTTTTATATATCCAAAATGAGTATGCTATATTTTAGAACAATTAAATGAACACAATGATAGTAATTATCACTATTGAGATTTACTTGGCACCTATTTGGCCCTGTGCAATGGGTCATTTAAGTCTCTCAAGAATCTTCTCCATTTTGGAGATGAGAAGACTGAATAGAAGAGTGGTTAAGTAAATATCTTGAAGTCACATAGATAGTAAAAGATGGAACTGACATTTGGAACCAGGCAGTCTGATCTCAGAGGCACAGTGTTGACCCTTGATCTATCTATGTACACATCTTTTAAAGAGAAATTGTTATCTAGTCACAAGAGAATAAGCTTTAAGGTCAGATAGAATTGCAGTGAAACCCAAACTTCACAACACATTTACTAATTGTAAGTGACAGCGATATTAGTGTCTTTTACCTTTGTTGCCCTTATAGGTCAAATGGCTCAAATAACACCTATCTTTATAGGAATGTTAGAAAATAAAATAAAAAAAATGTATTTATGGCCAGCTTCCAAAAAAAAAAAAGTATGTAAAACACTTAGAGACAGGTCTAGCTTGTATCGATGGTCAACAAATTCTAGCCGTCATTTGCTCGTATCAACTGTAACTCCAGACACATCAAGAATGAACTTTCCAACTCATGATCTACTATCATCCATCCGTCCAATTGTTATATGTTAACAATTATTATGAAACAAACATTGAGATGCTTTCCAAGAGCTAAAGGAAAAAAATAACTCTATCAAATAGGAGCACTCTGTAACACTAATGATGAACTGCTCTCAGACGGAGACCAGACAACTCTGATGAGTAGAGACTGTTTTTGCCAATTCAGGTTTGAGAATTTCGATTGGATTTGACTTCACAGCAGCCCTTTGCCTACCCATTCCAAGTGCTAGTTCAGCACTTGTATATTCAGTCTTTCAGGACGAATGCCTTTTTAAATTTTGGTATTGCCAAGAAACAGAAAATGCAGCCTATTAAACAGTTGCCTCAACCTTTGGAGTGCTGAGTCCTTCTGTGGGGAGAGTTTTACTTGCCTTCTTTGACTGCAGTAAATTCTCCATATGGTACACCGCAGCACTGCAGATGTAGTGCTACTGAGTGTGTGATTCATGTCTGCAGATAGTATGGGAAGATTTCCATAGCAACAGACCACCAAAAAATGAGAAAATGAAAAGTCAATGTTATATAACAGAAATTTTTATTTTGTTTTTGTTCTTTTGCTGTGAGGGCAACTGGTTGTGTTTCTTAAGGATTTTAGTGAGGTAATATACTAAGTTTAATAATTTCATTAATAAAAAATTTCCCCAGTAGGTCACGCCACAAAAAAAGGAATACAAACATTCAAAAATTTTGATCTTGAGTTAATCAAATTTCCAGTTGGCATCCCTTTATCTTCTTCTAACTATAAGTCTAGTTTTATATGTGATCAATAAAGGGCAAGAAATTGTGATTTGAAATAGAATTTACTAATATTTAGTATTCAATATATATATTGAGTCCCTATTAAAAGCCAGGCATTGAAAGGAAAAAAGTCTCTGTCTTTGAGAAGCTCCAAGAATAGCAGTAAAGAAAGAAACACAAGCAAATATATTCATTATATACATCATTATAATTGATAGATACTGTGTTATGGACAGCAGCAGGACTGTTCTTATTGTTGGTAATACAGGAGGCCAATTTCCTGGATCTACCCTCCTGCTGAAACATCCTGGAAATCCTGGATAAGATATTAAAAGTAAATTTGAAGCATTAATAAGCTCTCAGGAAAGTAAGAAATTCTCAGGTTGGGCACTGATAAAGAATGGCAATTCAAAGTACTAAGAAGAGCTCTGCAGCTGGCAGTCACTCTAAGGATAATTGCCAAAGTACATGAACTTGAGTTTAGGTTTTCACGGATTCATAGAGTAAAAGAGACAGGAAACAAAGCCAAATGCCTGCCCAAAGCAGCAAGCTAAATAGATTTATATTCTAAAGCTAGGGACTGAAGGGTATAAGGATCTCTTCAGTATAAGGATGATTTAGAGACAAAAAAACAAAACCAATAAACTCTTTCTTAGTGTACCAAAAGATCAATTGTCTTTCAATAATAGTGAAATGAGCCCCAAATGAAAAATGACAGCATGAGAATTGAGAACCATAATGTAGTTTTAACTTGGGTTTTCAATCTATAATCTCTCTATCTGATTCAAAACAAACCCAGCCACATATTTAAACTAGAGTCATCCAGTATCAGCAGCACTTGTCAAAAGCAAAGGCAAATCTGACCTTGTAGTATTCATCTTTATCCCAAGCCTCAAATAATTCCCATAAATAAAACTCCAAGGAAAATAAACTCATGGAAAAAATCAAAACCAAGTAAACTGAATTCACAAGAAAACCAGGTACCTTGAATAAGAACCAGCATTAAAAAATAGCAGACACAATCTTATAAAATCATCAGATAATAAAATATGCACAAATTATAAAATAACTGCTTAATATGCCTAAAGAAATAAAAGACAAGCTTGGAAATATGTGTAGCAAATAAGAAACTAGAATCAATGACCATATTGAAAATTTAAATAGCACAGGTGGGTTTAGCAGCATATTAGAGAGAGAAGGATAGGAAATTAATAAAGTAGAATATGGAACCAGTATGAAGAGATGAGAAGTAATCTGTAAAAGAAAAGCAAAGAGACTCAGATATTGGAGGAAGAAAATCTAACATACATGCCATCAGAGTTCCAGGAGAAAAGGGAGAGACAGAGCAATATTGGGATAAATTTGTGCAGAGAATTTTCCAGCACAAATAAAAGACCAATCCACATATTTAAGAAGCCCAATATATCACAAGCAGGACATACAAAAAGTGCCTAGGCACATTATAGTGAATTCAAAGGATAATAAAGGAAAAGAGAACATTGTAAACATAGGCGAGCAGAAATGATAGAAATAAATTTTCTTTCAAGGTTGTGATACAAGGGAGCTGATTTCTCAGGAGCAGTAGTAGAAGTCAGAATGATATATTCAATATGCTGAGAGAAAATAACTGTTAGCCTTGAAGTCTATCCCCATTAGAAGTATCTCTGAAAAACAGAGTAGAACAAAGACATTTTCAGATAAACAAAAACCTAAAGAGTTTATCAGAAATATCCCTGTACAAAAAAATTCTTAAGGGTATATTTAAAGCAGAAGGAAATTCCTCCCACAAGTAATTGCAAGAAGCAATTAAAATCAAAGAAAGTAGTGATATATAACTAAATCCAAACAAGCCTTGACTATAAAACAAAACAAAATATTGGGAATTCAAAAAATAAATGTGAAATACATGATAATAATAGCACATAAGTTGGGGAAATTTGTGAGTGGAATTAAAGTGTTTTATAGATCTTGTATTGCTTAGGAGGTGAAGAAAAAACTGATTACTTTTAAACTTTGAGAAGTTGAGCATGCACGGTGTAATTACTAAGATAACCATTTCAAACAAAAAATCGAAATAAAATGTATAACTTCCACATTTGCAGAGGGCTTAAAATAAAGAAAAAATATCAAAGCAATCCAGAAGCAGCCAAAAAGAATAAGAAAAAAAAAATGTGGTCTAGGTGAAATATATAGAAAACACAAAATAGAATAGTAGAAATAAATCCAAAATAAATAAATTAGTGTTATTCCCTATACTTGGACAAAATGTTACAGTTCAAAGTCAAAAATTGTCAGACTGAATTTAAAAATGCAAGTACATGTATGTACTAGTTGTTAATTGCTATGTAAAAATTACCCAAAAACGTAGTGGCTGAAATCAACAAACGTTTATTACTTCACAGTTTCTGTGGGTCAAGAATCTGGAAATGAATTCTTAGCAGATGGTTCTGGGTCAGGGTCTCTCAGGAGACTGCAATCAATGGGTTGACAGAACTGCAGCCATCTTAAGGCCCAAGTAGGAGTGAATGCCCTTACAAGCTCACTAATGTGAGCCTCTCGCAGAGTTATCTGACAATAGGCAGCTGGCTTTTCCCTGAGCAAACAATCCAAAGCAGAGCAAGAGAGAACACCTAAGACATAAGTCCGAGTGTTTTTATAACTTAGTCACTTCTACCACATTCTAGTCTTCAGAAATGAGTCAGTAAGTCCAGTACACACTCAAGGGGAGAATATTACATAAGGGCAAGAATATCAGGAGGCAGGGATCATTGGAGGCTGCCTACCAAAATGATTTTTTAAAAAGAACTTTCTAAAACATAAGGAAATAGGAAAAATTGAAAGAATGGAAAAATGCAAACCAGAAAGGAACCTAGTGTTATGATAGTAATATCAGGCAAAATAGGCATTAAGACAAAAAGCATAACCAAAGTAAGAGAATCACTTTATAATGATGAAAGGTTAATTATAACAGGAAGATGTAAAATATTAAAACCTTGTTAGGTAACATCAAAGACCCAAAGTATTTAATGCAAAACTTGATGAATCTACAAGGAAAAAGAGACAAATCCCCAATCATAAGAGACAAAATAGTCAATATATAGAAAATTTTAATCACACAATCAACAAACTTGGTTATCAGCAACATATAAAACATTGCTCACAAAAACCATAAATAGGTGTCTTAAACTCACATGAAAGATTTACAAAATATATTTTCTGTATACCAAAAAGCACAAAATATTGGTGAATTAAATTTTTGAAAAATCTAAATAAATCGAGAGAGATACAAATGAAACAGAAATACAGCACATGTGGGACTCCCTCATGTGAAGTAACCTTTGCATAATTGGCAAACATGGAGAAGAGAAACGAAGATATGTAGAAAGAAAATTCAAAGAAAGAATGACTGAAAATTTCCCTAAGTATGGGGAAAGATGACAGAATCCATATACAGGAAGCTCAGAGATAGCCAATTAAATTCAACACAAAGAGTAAAACCCCAAGACACATCATAATCAAATTATTAAAAACCAAAGACAAAAAATGCTAAAAGCAGCAAGAGAAAAGAAACACATAACATTCAACAGAGTCTCAACATGTCTCTCAGCTGATTTTTCAGTAGAAACCCTACATGGAGGCCAGAAGAGAATGGGAATAATAGATTCAAAGTGCTGAAAGAGTAAGACTGTCAGCCAAGAATTCTTTATCTGGCAAAACTAACCGTCACATATGAAGGAGAAATAAAGTATTTCCCAGACAAACAAAGGCTAAGGAAATTCATCAACACTAAACCTGTTCTACAAGAAATGCTAAAGGGAGCTCTTCTATCTGAAAGAAAACAATGCTAAAGAGTAGCAAGAAAATGTCTGAAGGTACATAACTCATTAGTAAATTAAATACACAGACAGCCTCGGAATACTCCAATGTTGTAAGTTTGGTGAATAAACTACTTACATCCTTAGTATAAAAAATAAGGGATAAATCTAACAAGACAATAACACATACAACAACCATATAAGAGACAGGCAGTATTAAAAGATGTGACTTGGAACAACAAAATGTCCAAAAGTATGTGTGTGGGGTAGGTGATGCCAAAGCATGGAGTTGGCTTTGGTTTTTCCTTAGATATCAAAGTTAAGTTGATATTAATCTAAAACAATCTGTTACAACTATAACATGTTTTTTTGTAAGCCTCATGGTAACCATAACAGAGAAAAGTAGAAGAAACATACTAAAAATTAGTAATGAAAAATCAAAATGGAAAGCTAGAGAAAACCACTCAATCACAAAAGAGGATAGTAAGATCAGAAAAAAGGAAAAAAAAAAAGATTTATAAAACAACCAGAAAACAATTAACAAAATGGCAGCAATAAGTCCTTACCTATCAATAATTACCTTAAATGTAAATGGATTAAATCCACCAATCAAAAGACATAGAGTGGCTAAATGGATGAAAGAACAAGACCAAAGTAGATGCTGCCTGCTGGAGACTCATTTCACCTGTAAAGACACATGAGACTGAAAGTGAAGGGATGGAAAAAGGTATTTCATGCAAATGGAAGCCAAAAAAGAACAGGAGTAGCTATACTTATATCAATTAAAATAGACTTCAAGGCAAGGAAAGTAAAATAGATAAATAAATAAATAAGGAAAGTCATTATATAATGATAAAGAGGTCAATTCAATAAGAGGATATAACAATTCTGAATATATGCACACCCATCTCGGGAGCACCCAGCTATATAAAGCAATTACTGTTGGGCCTAACAGGAGAGATAGACTCCAACACAATAATAGTTGGGGACTTTAATACCCCATCTTCAGCAAAGGATAAATCATTCAGACAGAAAATTAACTAGGAAGCATCAGAATTAATCTCTATTATAGGTCAACTTGACATAATGGACATTTATAGAACATTTCATCCAACAGCCGCAGAATGTACATTCTTCTCGGCAGCACATGGAAAGATTCAATATTGTTAAAATAATTCTCCACAAATTCAGAAATAGAGTAAATATAAGCCTGATTAAAATAACAGAAACTTTTTATTTTTATTTTTTTATTTTTATTTTTATTTTTTGTCTTTTGTCTTTTTTCCGTGTCCGGCAATGGATCGCAACCCTCAGTGTTGCCCCCGTACCGGACCGGGGACCGGCAACGGGATTGCAACCCTTGGTGTTGCTCCCACGCCTCGCTCAGCCAGTGAGCGGGAACCGGTCTGTATGTGGGATCCGAACCCTCGGGCGGGAGCGCAGCCGCGCTTCCCAAGCGGCACACTATCCAGTGCGCCACCGGGCCGGCCCGAAACTTTTTATTTTTTTTAAGGAAGAATTGAGATGTTTCTAAAATATATATGGAAACACAAGGAGCTAGAGTGGATCAGACAAATTTTTGAGAACAACCTTTTTTTTTTTTACACTAATTGATCTCAAGGCTTAGTATAAAGCTGCAGTAATTGAGACAATGTGGTATTATCTGACATAAGAATAGCCATATGGATCAATGGAACAGAATAGAAAGTCCACAAATATATCCAGATATATATTGTCAATTATTGACAAAGTTGCTAATGCCACTCAAAGCCATTTGGAAAATAAAGTTTGTTTAACAAATGGTGCTCAAATGTTTATAGTAACTTTATTCACATGCACATGCTGTGTACACCGTTTTATAATCTTTTACTACTTAACATATGGTGACTTTCCTATGATATTACTTTTTATATAACTTTTTAAATAATAAAAAATGCAAGGAAATCCAAAGAAGAAAAATCATTAATTCTCCATGGAAAAAAGAGAAAATGACATTCAGACAGAGTGAAGTCTGGCTTGAGGAAGTAACCGCTTGAGCTAAAGCCGACCCGAGAAAATGACATTTAAACTGGGTCTTAAAATATAATAATAAAATAGTTGAGCTCTTGCTATGGGTCAGTCAATTAGCTAACCTCCTTACATGTATTGTATCATTTAAGTCTCATAATAAATCTGAAAGATAGGTACTATTTTAAATCTCAATTGTACAAAGTCAGAAACTAAAGCTTAGCAAGGTTTTTGCTCAAGGTCATTGGTTAATAGATGGCAGTGCTAGAACTTTGAACACCAAGACCACATGATGAAGTATGCCCCCAATACTGGTCTAGAACAGACCCAGGTGACCAGTCTCCCTGACGCCAGGGCCCATACCGTGAACCTCTTCACCAGATGTGGGAGTTGTTTAAGTGAAAAAAAGTGGGGGAGGACATTGTAGATGTAATAAACCGTGTATTTAATAGTCTGGAAGCACTAGGACTAAGGCCAGCTTGAACCAGAGATTAACTGGGGCAACAATAAGGAGCACCTGGACTGGCATGAACTTCCATCAATAGGACTCTGGCTGTCAAACAGAAATGTCCATATTCCTGATGATCATCAGTGTGAAAGGTGGTTTATGGAGGCACAAGATGAACAGGACTCATGAGTTCTAACTGGTTAGTAGACAATTAAAAACAGTAATTTTATATGAAAACAAATGCAAATATATCTATCGTAGAGTAGAATACATAACTTGTATGAATTTTTAAGTTAAAAGTGAAGACTATAAAGTTTTCTTCCTTTTTTCTTTCTTTCTTTCTTTCTTTTTTTTTTTTTTTTTTTTTGCTTTTGGCAATCTTTTATGACAAGTTCCCAAATTGCAGGGATCTGCATTTGATTCTACCTCATTAGGAGCTCTTCAGTGGAAAGTTTTAAAGGCATACACCATGAGAAATATGAATTAATTGAGAATAATATGATTGATCACATTTTTTTTAAAAAATGTTATTTACCCCTAAGGAACTATCATAATACATAACCATAATAATAATTCCAGAAATTTAGTCATGGTTGTTTTTTTTTTTTTTTCCTTTCACTGACCTTAGACTGCAAATACATTACTTTTCACTGACAGTGTTGATTTAGGAAGAACATCAACAACTGAGAAGCAATAGTGTAAATTCTGAAGTTGATATGACAAGTGAACAGATATGAGGTTGTTGGGAGGGAGGGGGGAGAGGTAGGAGAGAGGGAGGTTTCGGTAATGGGCCACAATAATCAAACACATTGTATACTGACAAAATAAAGTAAAATTAAAAAAAAAAATAAAAAAAATAAAAAATAGAAGGATGCAGAGATAATAAAAAAAACATTCTGAAATAAAAATCTCCAAATCTATATTACTGCTGTATACCAACCTATCTCAGAATATTTATTGACACTGTTAGTCTGTCTTCCCAGTACCAAAACAATTAGTTCACCTGGAAACAAGAGTTATTTGAAGAACTTCAGACAAAACCCATCAGCAGACTGAATTTATCTCTTGTCAAACATAAATTCTGGCAACCTGTAGAAACTGTTGTAATCTGCACCTTATAAAATGGAGAAATAAATTGTCTGCTGTAGTTAGATTTCTAGAGTGAAAAGATGAGATTAAAACCTGACAGCTTTTAAATGCAGTATAGAATCCTGGATTGAATCTTGGAACAGATAAAGACCTGAGTGGAAAAACTGGTGAAATTCCAATATAGCCTGGAGTTTAGCTAATAGTAAGTTACCAATATTGGTTTCTTAGTCTTGACAAATATACCTGGTAATATAAAATGAGCATTAGGAGAAAGTGGGTGAAGGGTATATGGGAACTCTGTGTGCTGTCTTTGCAATATTTTTGTAAATCAAAATTATTCCAAAATAAAATGTTATTTAAAATATTTAAAAACCATTGACTTCAACATTGTGAAAAGATAAATATTTGTTGATTTGATATCAAATCCTTAAAGAATTCTTAAAATACTTTGTCATGCTTAGGCTTTCCAAAATGTTCACCTTGTTGCTTATGCTATCAGAATGCCTTGTTCATTCATCATTAATAACTTTGTATATTTTTTAGATATTTGATCTAGTTCCATCTGGATATTTTAAGTCAGATATTCATTTTTAAATCTCCACTCAGCTGTGCTTGGCATTTAAAAATGTTTTAAGATGTAAGACTGTCTCCCACCCATGCTACAGACAGTGGGTTCACTTCCCTTCCTGCTTCCATAAAACACATGCAATGATGTTAGGAAAGTAAAGGAAGGAAGAGGTGTTCCTTGCCTTGTGACTCTTTCTTTAGACTCAGTATTTTCTACTTGTAAATCACTCAAGGTCCAGCCCATAGAATATTCTCAGAGAACTTAGCCTGTTTAGTATAAAGACTGAACCCTCCTTGTGTATACAAAAGCAAGTCTCTTTGAGGGCTGGGTGATGCTAAGTGGGACACCCTGGGTCATCCTTCTGAAAAACCCTACACCTACAAGAGTCATTGCCTTATCATGTCTCCCATATCCTATCTCTATGGCTCTTTCAAATAACTACTGCTCCTAATTATTCCCAGATTCCTAGCTTTGGACACAACTTCCCTTTTGGAGAATGGACTGCTTCCTCATCCCCTCTTTATCATGTCTTTCTATAGTCCTTGACTCAGGTCTTCTAAGCTCCCTGAATTGTCCATGGTGCTTGTACTCTCAGACCATCTGTCTGAGGAAGTCTTGGAAGTCTCTACTCACATGGCTCTGTATTTCTCTCTCCATATCTAGATGCTGTTCTGCTGATGACCCTCACTTCCTTACACAAATGCTTCTTGGTCTGGTATTATCCCCTTGACCCTTCTTTGTTTCTCCTTTTGGGGCTCTAATATAGCAAAGACCAATTTAATCAACCAGGCTTTGAAGTCCAGTGTTAATATATTCAAGGAAAGTAGTAGAGGTCATCCCTATGAGGAAAGTTTGAGGGAAAGAGCCCAAGACTCACAGAATGGCATCTGTTCAGTTTTAGATGACCTTGAACACTTTACTTCTGACCTCAGTTTGCTTTCTTGTAAAAATTTCTCCCTGCCTGATATGTACACCTCCCTTCCTTACCTGGCTAACTTCCTCGGCCTTTAAGCCTGGCTCAGGTGCCATCTCCTTCAAGATGTTGTTCCTGAACTTGGTCAGATTGGACTCACCTAATCGGTTCATAAAGTATCCCGTGCTTCCACCTGTGATAATGATGACCACACTGTAATTATTAAACAATAATATACCTTCACAGTGACTGGGAGTTTCTCTGGGGTAGCAAATATATTTTTAAAAACTTCTATATTTTGAGCAACTAGTATAATGCCAAATAGGTATTAGGCATCGTGGAAAGAGTAATTTTTATTAATACCACTTGCGAATAAATAAATTAATAAACAAATGAGTTGAAATGAGTGTGTATTCCAGGTTTCTTTGAACTAGAACCTTGCATTTGTCTGTAACTCCCTCCTCATTTGAAATGGAAATGCAGTTACTAATCCTTAAGGTTTTTTTGTAAATTGCTCTTTAACTTTACTGCAGTAAAGTCTGTGAGGGGATACTTCCACCAGGGATCCCCAGGACATTATCCTAACATTTTCTCAATTATGCACTGATGTTACCTACTTTTATTCATCCTCTTTTGTGTTTATACATTGTGCCAGTATTATGTAAAGGGGGGTTATATTAGTGGAGGCCTCACTGTTGTCATTGTCTCTAAAGAATGATTCTTTCAGTGTTTACCTAGTACCTGCAATGTGGTAGACACTGTGCCAACCACTAGGAATTCGAAGAGGAATAAGACAGTGTCCGCCCTTAAGGAACTGTCAGCTACTTGGACAGCCAGATGCATAGAGATTATCACACAACTTAGTGCTATTTATAAAGGTATGAGCAAAACACTGTGAAGACCAGAGAAGGGCATCACTAACTTGGCTGAGAAAAGTCTGAGGTAGCGTATAAGTGGTCTTGAAAACTGAATAAAATGTGTTTGGTAGAAAATCAGGACTCAACTGGACTTCACTTTTGGTATGTTTGTGTTAAGTTTTAGATGATTATTTTTAGAAACTCACTTTATTTAACATATAATTGTTTTACTAAAAATGGGTATCAAGATATATATTGATTTTAATTAGTGGATCAGTAAGGTGCCTTGAGACAAAATGGCAGCCAATAAATGTTTCCCAATGAGCATATATATTTGTTCTAATGCACTTGATGGAGAATTGCAGTTCTGCCAAACAAATGTGCCCCCCCATTACTATATGTGGGAAAGGCTGAGGATTTTCAAGGTGCTCCCTCAAAATTCAAGGTGAAAGTCATTAATGGGTAAGTGGGTTCCAGGACCCATAATGAACAAGAAAGACAATTGCCTAAAACAGGTGGAAAAATTAATGTCTTTGCCAGAGAGAAGTGAATGACCCCTTGAAAATAGCATTAGATTACTGTATTACAATTTCAAATTACTCATTAGTAAAATGAAGATAAATAGTATCTTCCTTATAGGACTATTTTGAGAATTAAAAAAAAAAAAAACCTTTGCAGCATTTAGTGGTACAGTTACAGGAATATAATAAATACTAAGTAAAAGGTAGTTATTTTTTATGTTTGTATTTTTATCATTATGCCAGAATGATATTTAAAATTAACTTATTTTCCCTTCCCTAGAAATTGTTACCCTGTAACCTACTTGCTATTTGCTCATTTGGGCCATGTCATCCATTGCGTCAAAGAAGGGAGGGCCTAGTAAAGTTAGAGAAAAGTATTTTGAGTTTCAAAAGCCTAAACCTGTAGAAATGCAGAACATAACACAAGATGACTCAGAGCTCTGCATCCCACATGAATACTAGATAGCATCCTGATACAGGAAGGAAAGGGCAGCTTTCAGGAAAAGCTGGAGTAAAAGTGGGGTCCATGATAAGGAGAGTTTTTATGCTGCCCTCTGGACACAGCCCAGGTGGGAGAGAAGTACAGAAATCCCAGACAGGCGCTATAAGAAACAGGTGGGGACAAATTTTCCAATCAGTGGTCAACAAAAACCACAGTGCTCTTCCAATGAGGAGACAACTCAAACAGACTGTGGAAAGCGGGTAGGGCAGTGGAGGACGTATCCCAACAGAGATTTCCAGATGGGCAACGACTCTGCATTGAGAAAATACTGGTATATCTGAAGGACTACAGGTAGATCATTGTGAATGCAGCCTGGTGAGATGGGGGTAGATGGAGGCAAAAAGGCTAGAGAAGAAAAAAGACAACAGATCCCACAAGTCCTTGTGGTCAGAATGAGGAACTTATAATAATAAAAGCTATAGGATGACATAACTTGAATAACATTTTAAAGGATCACTCTGACTGCTCTGTGGGAAGGAATTAGAAAAGGGCAAGAACCAAAGCAGTGAAACTGATTACAAGTCCATGGAAACCATCCAAATGAAAGACTGATTTGGAGTAACTGAGATAAAGAGAACTGAACATATTTGAGATCTATTTGAAGGCTGTGGTGGACTGAGTAATCCTGCTCCCATCCCCCATCTCATGTCATGTCCTAATCTCTGAAAACTTGTGAATACTGTTATGTTACATGGCAAAAGGGACTTTGCAGATGCAATGAAAGTTATCTTAAAATGAAGAGAGTATTTTGGACCATCCGGGTGGGTCTAAACTAATCACATGAAACCTTAAAAGGAGAGAATTGTCTCTAGCTGGAGGCAGAAGAGGATGTGAGAGAGATGAGGCATGAGGAGAAGTCAGAGATCCTACATGAGAAGGATTTGCTATGCCACTGCTGGCTCTCAGATGTGGGGCCTGCATGCTAGGTAGGGCTGGAGAGAGTCCTCTAGGAGTTAAGGGAGGCCCCCAGTTGACATCCAAGGAGGAGATGGGAGCCTCAGTACTAGAACCACAAGGGACTAGATTTTGCCAACAATCTGAAAGAGCTTAGAGAAGGATTCTTCTCAAAGCCTTTTAATAAGAGCCCAGCTGGCTGATACCTTGATTTTATTTTATTTATTTATTATTTATTTTTATTTTTTTTTCCTTTTTTGTCTTTTTTACTGACCAGTAACGGGATCGCAACCCTCGGTGTTGCGCCCGCACCGCGCTCAGCCAGTGAGTGGGAACTGGTCTCCACATGGGATCCATACCCTCGGAGGGAGCGCCGCCGCGCTCTCAAGCCGCACACTCTCCGGTGCACCACCGGGCCAGCCCTGATACCTTGATTTTAGCCTCGTGAAATCAGGAGCAGAGAAACCAGATCAGCCAGTTTGGGTGTTAGAACTAGAGAACTGTGAGAAATAAGCTGGTAGTTTTATTAAAGTTACTGATTAATTAAGCCACTAAATTTGTGGTAATTTGTTACGGCACCAACAAGATACAATACATTTACGTATGAATGTCATTCTCCCCCATAAAACTATGAGCTTCTTGCGTGCAGGAACCCTGTCTGTTTAGCTCACCATTTTATCCCCAGACCTGGCCCGGTGCTGGCATATTATAGATGCTCAGCAAGTATTTTGTTGCAAAAATGAGGCAGTGAAAGTTTAAATAACTTGTCTAATGTCACACAATTAGGAAGAGTTTGAACCAGGCCTTGAGCTCATTTCAGAATACCCATATATAACACGTAATTTTTTTGAACATTAAGAGCATATATAACGTCTCTGGCACATAGTAGACATTCAATAGCTATTACATCCTCCATTTCCCCTTAATTATCCTGACCCCAGTTCAGACTCTCCTCATTGCCCTTCTGCCTAATAGTGACGTCCTAATGGGCCTCTTTGAATATAAGCACTCTCTACTGTGATCCATTTCCTGCCAGATTAATATTCTACAAACACATACATTAAGTGAGATAATGTCTTTGAAAGCACAGGGCCAACTGTGAAGCCTATGAATTGTTATTGCTACCATTATTACTATCATTTCCACTTTCCTACCACATTAAATCTGGACTTGGAGTGAGCTCCCGAGGCGCCACTCTCAGGGCTACTGCCCTGCCCTTTCTGACTTATTTTCTCACCTTTTGTAGGTATACACTCACTGTGTAAGCCAAATCATCTCCTTTCTGTTGGAGAAACATCCACGACTCACTGTTACTGTAGATCTTTACTTATACCCTTTCTGGCTTTTCTAATTAAATATCACCATGCCTCGGTTTGAAAGCTCACCTCTTTCACAAAGGCTTGCTTAACTACACTACCCCTCGTTGTCCTAAACTGTAGCTTTGATGTGACAGACATGGTGCTAAACATAAACTTTGACCTCTGCCCAATACTATTTTGAATAGCTTTTAGCTGGGGTGTGTGTGTATGTCTTTTCTCTCCAGCTCTATAGTAAACTCCTCAGAGAGCCACCTAAGAGATTAGGCAGTCAGGTTCTGGAGTCAAACAGGCTGGATTTAAATCCTAAATCCTAGCTGTCTCTTACTAGCAATTTGACCTTGGGTGAATTTCTCTAAAACTTAATGTCCTTATCTAAAAATGATGTATAATATATAATACATTATAATATTATTATGGTATATTACTATAATTTATCATTTCATTACAATATTATATGTTCTATTATAATATTACAGTATAATAATTAATGGTAAATCATGTATAGTATACAATGATGGATAATAGTTCACTTTGTTGGTTTGTTGTTGGAAATAAAAGGAGGTAATTTATGTAAAGCATGTAGTAGGTATTTGATAAATACCCTTAGCTAATTACTGAAAATAAACCATATTAGATGGCTAATCTAGCAGAGAAAAATCAGAAAATTGATTCAAAGGAGTGAACAATTCACTCAACATAGTGAACAGAGAGTGAAGGATAATTCTAGGTGTCAACTTGATAAGATTATGGAATGCCAAGAAACCTAGTAAAGCTATCTTTTTAGGTGCTGGGAAAATACAGGAAAAATGGTCAGGGCCCCTCAGATGTTCAGAATCTTGCTGAGCATTTGACGTAAACAGGCACATGTGCTCAGGTGTTCCTTGGTTATCGTCTAGTGCAATTGCGCATGTGCACCCAGGTGTCCTGGGTTATGGACTTAAGTATAAGAATGAGTGGCTCTGATCCACGGCCCCTCCCATCCTCAGGATGCCACTACTGCTGCTGGAGGCTGCTGCTAGTGCCCCCAGGACCGTCTGCAAGGCCACTGCCACTGCCGGACCTGTAAGCTGCTGCCACTGAGGAAGCTGAGGACTGAGCTCATGTCATCTGCCAACAGCTCCTGGAATCTTTCCCAATTACCTAGCATGGACCTGCATGTGAGGGGTCTGGGGACCCAGTCTGTACAATGGGTTTGGAGGGTCTGAGCCCTAGTTCTGACAATATAAATGGAAACTTAGTATAACTAACAATAACTAAAATAATGAAATATTTTGGCTATAGTTATTATTTGACTTTACAGGTGTGTCCACGAGGGTGTTCCCAGAAGAGATTAGCATGAGAGCCTGAGTGGACTGGGTGGGAAAGACCTGCCCTTAATGTGGGCAGGAACCATCTAATCCTCTGGGGGCCCGGGAGAGAACAAAAAACAGAGAAAAAAGGTAAATCACTATATCTGCTGGAGTTGGGATACATTCTTCTCTCCTGTCCATGGAAGTAAGAGCTTGAAACTTCAGCTTTTGGGTTCCAGGACTCACACCAAGGACACCATTGGCATCCTTGGTTTTGAGACCTTTGGACTTGGACTGAGCAATGTTACTGGTATCCAGTTTGCAGGTGGCCTATCATGGGACTTCTCTTCACAATTGCATGAGCCAATTCCCCTAATAAATCTCTCTCATATATTTATAACATTTCCTATTGATTCTGTCTCTCTGGAGAACCCTGACTAATACACTTGAGTCAGAAATCATGAAATAATTTGGGAAGTGAAGACACCCATATATTATTCCATTTTATATAGATCAAACATAAGGAACAGAGAAGTCACAATCATTAGGTAATTTTATTTTGCTTTATGAAAAATTTTAATTATTAAATTAATAGGTGCTCTTAATAAAAATGAAATTCCAGCAGTAAAGAATGGAGGTAATATCACCTCTATCCTCATTCCTCACTATCCTCACTACTCAGAGTTACCTCCTATGAAAAGATTTTTTTCTGGTCTTCCCAACATTTTCTACTGGTGTAGTTAGCTGCTTTCCAATTCTACATTTCCTCATCTTGAGAATGAGTCTAATACCAACTCCTTTGCAGGAATGTTCCAAAATTTATAAAGCACACGATAATTTTACCTCAGGTTAATCTGAAAGTAGTATAATTTTGTTGTTTATGAAGCAGAGATTTGTCAGAGTACATTTAAAGTAAATCACATTAATCCTCTTGAAGATTTTAAGTCCCGAATATAACCTAAACTAACGATCATTACCCTGTATAGAGTGTGCCCTATCTTAAATCCATTTAAATGATTGCGTTGTTTAAACAGGAAGTTGTGAGTAAGTTAGCTTTCAAAAATGTTTAAAAAAGAAAATATGTGCATTTATAATCACTCATTACAGAGTCAGTTAGCTTGCCAAATTTAAAGCATGTTGTGTGGCAATCAGAAAAGCTGATGAACAAATTGAAAAAAATAATTATAGAAAAAGTCAGTGAATAAGCAATTACTGGAGAATGGATTACAAAATAGTGGACTAGGAAGTAGAGCATGGAGGCCACACCTGTTTGCACAGGATGGGCCTTGCAGTGTCACTGTCCAGAACTTGCCCTGTGAGCAAGAACAAGCTAGTAATCTTCCCCCAGCCCCTGCCACCAGCAATATACACCAGGCATAGAATAAAATGGATTTTTACAGCTTTCATTTTCTATCACATATTTTCACTTCCTCTTGTCCTGTTTTACTCTCTGGACTCTTGATTTGCCTCTCAAACTTGTACAGTGATAGTGACAATGGAATACCCATCTGTGTATAAATGTCAATCCAGAAATTCAAATGTGCAAGAAATAAAATTACCTTTATTTTATTTTTCTTCATCTAAGCTGAATTTATATTTCAGGTTCCAACTCTTCCAAGGCAATTTGAAGTTTTCTCACACTCTTTCCCCAAGGTCATGTCTTATCACATAGTAATAAGGCAATAGTGTGCGGACAGGGGTGGTCTTTGGGACTCATCATTCTTTCAACCAAACCTCTATTCTTGGTGAGTCACAGAATCTTCATGTAACTCCAGGGCCATCTGGGAATACAAAAACTGCCTTTTACCCTTTGCTATTTTCATACCACTAATGGACACACAGGAGACATTCTGAATCTACCCACATTGGGACATCTGTAAAAGCTGACAGTAGCATTAGAGCCCTCAGCTTAGGGTCTATACTTAGGGTCCTTTGTTATGCTCAGGAGCCAGCAGTGGCATGGCAAATCCTTCTCACACTTGGGGTCTCTGACTTCTCCTTATGCCTCTTCTCTTTTATGTCCTCTTCTGCCTCCAGCTGGAGACAGCTCTCATTTTAAGGTTCACGTGATTAGTTTGGATCCACTTGGATAATCCAAAATACTCTCTTCATTTTAAGGTCAGCAACCTTAATTGCATCCGCAAAGTCCCTTTTTCTATTGTAAGGAAAGTGAAAGTAAATGGTCAGGATCCCTCCAGGTTTCAGAATCTTGCTGAACATTTGATGTAAACAGCTGTGTATGTGCACCCAGGTGTTCCTTGGCTATTGTCTGTGGATGCGTGTGGGCACCCAGGTGTTCCTGGGTTATCAGGATTAAGTATAAAGGACGAACTGCTCTGATCCACAGGACTCCCCTCCCCACCCCGGGGAGGGGGACACTGTGAGGCCGCTACTGCTGCTGCTGAGGAAGCTGAGGACTGAGCTCTGAGCTCTGAGCTCTGATCTCTGATCTCATGTTGGAATGAACCTGTCAACTCAGCCAATGGCTCCTGGGATCTTTTCCAATTACCTAGCTTGCAGTCCGTATGTGAGGGGTCTGTGACCCAGTCTGTATAACAGGTTTAAAGGGTTTGAGCCCTAGCCCAACATCCATGTAAAAAGATATTCACAAGTTTCAGAGATTACAGTTTGGACTTCTGCTGGCAGCAGGGGATGTTGGGAGACATTATTAAGCCCATCACAACCTCCAAAATATATCTCAATTATGTTCAGTTCTTTTTATTTTCATTGCCCCAAACCAATCTTTCATTTGGACTGTTACCATGGACTATTAACCAGTTTCCCTGCTTTTGTTCTTGCCCCTTTCTAATACCTTCCCACAGAGCAGTCAGAGTGATCCTCTAAACTGTGTAACTTAGATTGTGTCACTCTGTGGCTTCCATTGTTTTGAAAACTAAGTTACCTCATTCTGACCACAAGGACTTGTGGGATTTGATGTCCTTTTCC
Organism: Galeopterus variegatus; assembly: GCF_000696425.1. Taxonomy (NCBI): domain Eukaryota; kingdom Metazoa; phylum Chordata; class Mammalia; order Dermoptera; family Cynocephalidae; genus Galeopterus; species Galeopterus variegatus. The sequence goes on along the minus strand of NW_007727835.1, from coordinate 123,756 downwards.
TTCTCTAGCTTCTTTTTGCTTCACTCTTCTTCCATCTTATCAGGCTGCAATCTTAGTTACCTACTTGTAGTGTCTCAGACATACCAGTATTTTTCACCCTAGAGTCTTTGCCCATCAGAATTTGTTGCCTGGGATGCTTCCTCTACTCTCCTGCCTCACCACAACCTGTTTTTATCTGTCTCTGTTTATTCTCTCAGTTCTGGGCATAAAGAGCTTTGTGTGGACAACTCATTAAAAAATTGATTCCCACCTGTTTCTTGTACTTTTTCCTTTCATAGGATCAATTTATAATTATAATGTATAATATTAAACATAGCACTTACTATGTGCCAGGCATTGTTCTAAAAAACTTAAAATATAGCAACTTATTTATTTTTCCCAAGAATCCTATGAGTTAAGCACTATTATCATCTCCATTTTGCAGGTGAAAAAACTGAAGTACAGAGAGGTTAAGTAACTTGCTCAAGGTGATAGCCAATAGGTGGAAGAACCCAAAGAGTCCAGCTCCATGGTCTACACTCTTAACCAATATGAAACATTGCTGTTATGTCTGTCTAATGGGGTATGCATGTGTTTGCTTATTGTGGTAGGCAGAATAATGGCCTCCCAAAGAAGTCCATATTCTAATCCCCAGACCTGTGAATATGTGACATTATGCGGTGAAGTAGATTTTGCAGATGCTAAGGTTATTATTCAGCTAGCTTTAAGGTGGGAAGAGTATACTGAAATATCCAGGTGGGCCTAGTTAATCACATGAGCCCTTCAAAGCAGAGAATTGTCTCCAGCTGGAAGCAGAGAGATACAGCGGAAGGGACAGTGAGAGAGACTGTACGTGTGAGGAGACTGCAGTTGCTGTTGTTGGAAGGGCCAACTGGAAAGCCTGGAAGGAATGCTGCCAGTGTCGAGGAGCAAAGACCAGCCCCCAGCTGACAGTGAACACAGAAAGTGGGACCTCAGTCCTATCACCACAGGAACTGAACTCGGCCGAGAGTTTTAATGAGCTTAGAAAGAGGATTTATCCCCAGACACTCCAGAAGGAATCACATCGCTGCCAACACCTTGATTTTAGTCTTGTGAGGCTCTAAACTGAGAATCAGCTAAGTCATGTGGTAACCAGATTTCTGACCGTCAGAACTGAGGTAATAAATGAGTGTTGTTTTAAGCTGCTGAAGTTGTGATGATTTGTTATAGTAGCAATAGAAAACTAATACAGAGATTAAATAATCAGGGCTTGGTTATTATTGGAAGTGGGGGAGGTGAAGAAATGGGGGATTCAATAATAAAGGTTTTAGGAATGAGAAACTGGATGCCATTTGGATGCCTATTTATTTAGATAGGGAATTTGGGGGAAATTCAGTTGGGGGAAGGAATTAGAGCTCAAGAGTTCATTTTTTAACATATTGTGTTCAAAATATATCAAATTGGCAGTTGGATGTATCAGTTTAGAGCTCAGAAATAGGTCTTGGGTTTGAGGCAAGTATTTGGGAGTTAGTTATTGACATGCAGCATCATTTTCTTCATCTATAAAATTAACATTAGTAATACTAGCTATGGTAAAGGGTTATGAGAAGCAAGTGATGTAAGGTATATACAAGTACAATGCTGGAACAGTGCCTGGAATTTGATTAGTGCCCAATAAATGTTTGGGATTATATTATGATTTCAAATTTACTTACGATGCTCAAAAAGTTTCAGAAGCTTGCCAATGTGTCAGGAAAATAGTGGAGCCAACACTTAGACCCAGATCTGACTGCTCTGCAGTCTGTTCCTTTTTCTGTACTATGAGAGATAGTAAGTCTTAATTCAAACATACGGAAGAATCCCCAAATGCTTTCTTTAGTTGTCAGGGTTCTTGGTTAAACATAAGAAACCATATTTGACTGAGTCAGAGAAACTAAGCTGCTCTGCAGTCTGTTCCTTTTTCTGTACTATGAGAGATAGTAAGTCTTAATTCAAACATAAGGAAGAATCCCCAAATGCTTTCTTTAGTTGTCAGGGTTCTTGGTTAAAAATGAGAAACCATATTTGACTGAGTCAGAGAAACTAAGGCACTTGGTGCCTCAAAGAATCATAGAGAAGCTGGAGAACTAGCCTAAGAAAATGGGCAGAAACCAGGAGAGAGGCCAAGCAGCAGGAACCAGCCAGAAGAGCTACCAGGTGAGCACACCTCTGCCACCAACTGGAACTCGGCGACATGGCCTAGGTTGGCACTATTACCACCAAAGGCACAGGATTATGGATATGCAGATGGTCACCACTGGTCTGGATCCTGGATATTGTGACTACCAAATCTGAAACCTTTGGAACCAACTACCTACTGTCTCTGCTTTCTTTGATTCTCTCCCTCCATGTTAAGTTTTGGCTTAGGGTAGTTTAACAAAGATACTGTTATGGGTTGGATTTTGTGTCCCTCGACCCCAGTTTATATATTGAAGTCCTAACCCCTAGTACCTCAGAATGTGACCCTTTTGGGAGATAGGGTCTTAACAGAAGTAATTAAAACACAGGTTATTAAGGTAGGGCCAAATCTAATATGACTT
>NW_007727835.1:113108-119720 GCF_000696425.1 Galeopterus variegatus | reverse complement strand
GCTCAGCCAGTGAGCGCACCAGCCATCCTTATATAGGATCTGAACCCGCGGTGGGAGCGCTGCTGCGCTCCCAGCGCCACACTCTCCCAAGTGAGCCACCGGGTCGGCCCTGATTGAGATTCTTTTATCATCAGTTCTTCCAACAGAGGTGTCAAGTTTTGTCTAGATTCTGCTCTGGGAGGCATTCATCTCAGAGATCTGGAACATCCTTTTTGAGCTTCTAGACCCACATATGCCATAAGTATTTTAAGGAAAAGATTAGAGAGAGACAGCAGTGGTGTAAGTGCCAGGAAAGATCGAATAACTGAAGATGTAGCCAAATTTAAACTAATGTTTACTGAGGGTAAAATTGGTGCTAGCCAATTATTATCATTCAATCTTCAGAATCATCAAGTGAGTCATGTATTATTTTCTCTATTTTATAGGTAAGAAAGCTGAGAACTGACCTCCTTCCCCCTCCTTGGACTCAGAGGGGAGGCACGAGCCCCTGCAGCCTGACCCATCAAGTTGAGCCCAGCAGACCTGCATGGCAGAAGTGATCCCTCACCTCCCCTTGAACCCAGAGGGGAGCACCAGCCCCACAGCCTGACCTACCGAGGTGAGCCCAGCAGACCCACATGATGCTGGGGGCTCATTCTACAATCACAGATTTTGGAACAAGACCCAAGGTGGTTTAACATAACCACCACCACACCTACTGTCAAGCAAAGACAATTCACCTCAACAGTAGTGACCAGGGCCACTCTGCAGCCAACCTCATTGTAATAGAAGAAGCAAACCCTCTACCAAATGAACAAATATAAATGAAAAAATACTAGAAGTACAAATAAAGAAGATGAAATGACACCACCAAAAGAATACAGTAATGCTCCAATATCAGATTCCATGGAACAGGGAATCCTTGAAATGTCTGAAAAAGAATTCCAAGCAATGATCTTAAGAAAACTTGAAGAAATAAAGGAAGACTCAATTAGAGAGCACAAGGAAACAAGAAAAAAATATCCAGAATATGAAGGAAGAAATCTACAAAGAGATTAATACCTTAAAAAAGAGTGTAGCAGAACTTCTAGAAATGCAAGATTCACTCAATGAAAAAACAAACAAACAAAAAACCACAACCGATACCTTGAGCAGCAGTGTAGAGCAAGCAGAAGAAAGAATTTCAGATCTAGAAGATGATCAGGTCTTTTTGGAATAACTCAGGCAGGCCAAAAAAAGGAAAAAAAGAATGAAAAATAATGAGGAAAATCTAAGAGAGTAGCAGACAACCTCAAGTACTCTAACATTTGAATTGTGGGTATTCCAGAAGGGGAGGAGAAAGGAAAAGGTATTGAAAACCTATTCAAGGAAATAGTAACAGAAAAATTCCGAGGTGTAGGGTGAGATACGGAACTTTAGATACAGGAAGCTCAAAGGTCCCCAAACAGATTGAATCCAAAAAGATTCTCCCCATGACACTTTATAGTTAAATTTGCAGAGCTCAAAGACAAAGAAAGAATTCTAAAAGCAGCAAGAGAAAAGCATCAGGTCACTTATAGAGGAAACCCCATCAGACTAATAGCAGACTTATCAACCAAAGCCCTACAGGCCAGAAGAAAGTAGAATAATATATTCAAAATACTAAAAAAAAAAAAAAATGCCAGCCAAGAATTCTCTACCCAGTAAGGCTCTCCTTCAGAGATGTGGGAGAAATAGTGTATTTCCCAGACAAACAAAAGTTGTGGGAGATCACCACCACATGACCAGCCCTGCAAGAAATTCTCGAGGGAGTCATTCATCTGGAATCTGAATCATGGTGACCAGTATCATAAATACACAAGAAAGAGCAAAACTCACCACTGAAACAAAAATGCCAGCAAGAAAAAGGAAGAAGCTAAATCATCCCACCTTAAATTTCCAACTAACATTGAAGAAGAAAAATAAAAGGGGAAATAATGATCAAAAAATATTTAAACCATCTAAACAAGAAGCAATTAAATGACAGGAATTAAGTAACACTTGTCAATAACCACCCTAAATGTGAATGGATGAAACTCCCCATTTAAAAGACATAGACTGATTGATTGGATCAAAAAGCTAGACCCAAGTATATGCTGACTTCAAGAGACCCATATCACCTGTAGAGGCACACACAGACTAAAAGTGAAGGGATGGAAAAAGATATGCCATGCAAATGGAAACTAAAAATGAGTAGGAGTAGCTATTCTTATATTGGACAAAATAGACTTTAAACCAAAAAACATAAAAGGAGACAAAGAAGGCCACTATATAATGATAAAAGGGTCTATCCAGCTAGAAGACATAACAATTATAAATGTATATGCATCCAATACTGGAGCACCCAGATCTATAAAGCAAATACTCTTAGACCTAAAGAAAGAAATAGGCCCTAATACATTAATAGTGGATGATCTGAATACCATTTCTTGGTATGGGACAGATCTTCCAGGCAACAAGTCAACAAAGAGACACAGGATTTAATCTACAACTCAGACCAACTGGACCTGGCAGATATCTACAGAACATTTCACCCAACAACTAAAGAATATACTATCTTCTCATCAGCTCATGGAACATTCTCCAGGATAGACCACATATTAGGTCACAAATCTAGTCTCAGCAAATTTTAAAAAATTGAAATCATTCCAAGAATCTTTTCTGACCACAATGGACTAAAACTGGAAATTAATAATGAACAAAACTCTGGAAACTATACAAATACATGGCAACTAAATAATAGTCCCCCGAATGACCTATGGGTCCAAGAAGAAATTAAGCAGGAAATCAAAAAATTTCTAGAAGCTAGTGAAAATAAAGATACATCATACCAAAACCTGTAGGATACTGCAAAAGCAATACTAAGAGGCAAATTTACTGCAATAAATGCCTACATTAAAAGAATGGAAAAAATGCTCAACATCACTCAGCATTCAGGAAATGCAAATCAAAACCACACTGAGATACCATCTCACCCCACACTGAGATACCATCTCACCCCAGTTAGGATGGCTAATATCCAACAGACTGCGAATGACAAATGCTGGCGAGGTTGTGGAGAAAAAGGAACTCTCATACATTGTTATTGGGACTGAGCCTCAAAAAACTTGAGAAACAACAACAATCCAAACCTAAAGGTAGTAGACATAAAGAAATAATTAAGATCAGAGGAGAATTAAATGAATTAGAGATCCAAAGAACAATACAAAAGATCAAAAAACAAAAAGTTGATTTTCAAAAAGATAAACAGGCAAATCATTAGCTAGGTTAACAGAAAAAGAAGAGAGAAGACCCAAATAACAAAAATCAGAAATGAAAAGGGAGATATTACAACTGATACCACAGAAATACAAAGAACCATTAGAGACTATTATAAACAAATGTATGACAACGAATACGAAAATCTGGAAGATATGGATAAGTTTCTGGACACATACAAACCACCAAGAGTGAACCAAGAAGAGACAGAAAACCAGAACAGACCAATAACAAGCAAAGAGGTTGAAGTGGTAATTAGCAATCTTCCAACAAAAAAAAGTCTGGGTCTGGATGGCTTTACAGCTGATTTCTTTCAAACTTTTAAAGAGGACTTAATACCAATTCTCTTCAAACTATTCCAAACAATTGAAACAGAAGGTACTCTCCCAAATTCATTCTATGAGGCTAATATAACTCTTATACCAAAACTAGATAAAGACACAGTAACAAAAAAGAAATTTCAGGCCAATATCCTTGATAAACCCAGATGCAAAAATCCTCAACAAAATATTCACAAATACAGCAACATATTTAAAAAAATTGTACACTATGATCAAGTGGGATTCATCCTAGGGATGCAAGGATGGTTCAGCACATGAATGACAATAAATGTGATGTATCACATCAACAAACTCAAGGGCAAAGAACATATGATTTTCTCAATAGATGCTGAAAAAGCATTTGACAAAATTCAATATCACTTCATGATAAAACTCTCATCAAATTAGTTATAGAAGGGGAAAATATCACAACACAATAAAAGCCATCTATGACAAGCCCACCTCCAGTATCATTCTGAATGGGAAAAAACTGAGGGCCTTTCCCTTAAGAACAAGAACAAGACAAGGATGGCCACTCTCACCACTTCTATTTAACATAATACTGGAAGTACTAGCAAGAGCAATCAGGTAAGAGAAAGAAATAAAGGGAATCCAGACCGGAAAAGATGAAGTCAAACTTTCTCTATTTGCAGATGACATGATACTATATATAGAAAAACCTAAGGACTCTATCAAAAAACTCCTAGAGCTGTTTAATAACTTCATTAATGTTTCAGGTTACCAAATAAATACCCCCAAATCAGTTGTATTTATATACTCAAGTAATGAACTAACAGAAAGAGAAATAAAGTAACCCCATTTCCAATTGTGACACACACAAAAAAATACCTGGGATCAATTTAACCAAGGAGATGAAAGAACTCCATAATGAGAACTACAAACCACTTCTGAAAGAAACTAAAGAAGACAAAAAAAGATGGAAAGATATTCCATGCTTTTGGATTGGAAGAATTAACAAAGCGATCTACAGATTCATTGCAATCCCCATCAAAATACCAATGACATTTTTCACAGAAATGGAAAAAAATAATCTTACCTTTCATATGGAACAAAATTACCCTGAATAGCCAAAGTAATCCTAAGCAAAGAAAACAAAACAAAACATAAATCTGGAGGCATAACAGTACCTGACTTCAAATTATACTACAAAGTTCTTATAACCAAAACAGCATGGTACTGGTATAAAAATAGACATTCAGACCAGTGGAGCAGAATAGAGAACCCAGAAATCACCCCTCACGCTTACAGCCATCTGAAATTGGACAAAGGCAACAAAAATCTACATTGGGGAAAAGACTGTCTCTTTGGCAAGTGGTCCTGGGAAAACTAGATATCCATACACAGAAGAATGAAACTGGATATGCATCTCTCACCATACACTAAAATCAGCTCAAAATGGATTAAAGAATTAAGTTTCAGGCCTGAAACTGTAAAATTACTAAGAGAAAATATAGGTGAAACACTTCAGCAACTAGGTCTGGGCACAGGCTTTATAAACATGAGCCTGAAAATACAAGCAGTAAAAGGAAAAATAAACAAATGGGACTATATCAAACTAAAACATTTCTGCACAGCAAAGGAAACAATCAACAGAGTGAAATGACAAACTACAGAGTGGGAGAAAATTTTTGCTAACTATACAGCTGACAAGGGGTTAATATCCAGAATATACAAGGAACTCAAGCAATTATACAGTAAAAAACAAGTAGCCCAATTAAAAAATGGCAAAGGAGCTGAATAGACATTTTTCAAAGGAAGACATACAAATGGCCAACAGGTACATGAAAAAATGCTCAACATCACTAGTTGTCAGAGAAATGCAAATTAAAACTACATTGAGATATCACCTCACCTCAGTTAGACTGGCTATAATCAAAAAGATGGTGAATAACAAATATTAGAGAGGGTGTGGAGAGAAGGAACACTTCTACACTATTAGTGGAACTGTAAATTAGTGCAACCATTATGGAAAACAGTATGGGGGTTTCTCAAACAACTACAGATAGATCTTCCATATGATCCAGCAATCCCACTTCTGGGTATATACCCAGAGGAATGGAAAGCATCATGTTGAAGGGATACCTGCACTCCTGTGTTCATTGCAGCTCTGTTTACAATAGCTAATACCTGGAACCAAACTAAATGTCCATTGATGGATGATTGGATAAGGAAACCGAGGTGTGTGTATATATATATATATATATACCATGGAATACTACTCTACAATAAAAAAGAATGAAATACTCTGATTTGCAACAAGATGGATGAACCTGGAGAAACTTATGTTGAGTGAAATAAGCAAAGCACAGAGGGATAAATACCACATGTGGTCACTCATATATGGGAGCTAAGAGAGAAAGAAGGAAGGAAAGAAAGACCACAGTAGTGTGTCGGATTTGCAGAGGGAGAGAACATTCCTTGGGCTTCAAAGTGGAGTGGGAAGGAAATGGGGAGGGAGAGGGAGGTTGGGGATAATTGGGTGGGGGACACGGGGTACAAATACAATTTGTGGTAATGGGTATGCTGCCGGTATGAATCTGGCCCTCACATCATGGGCACGAGGGGTGCCAATCAGCTTTGTATCTCATGAATATTCATAACCAATTTTAAAAAGCTGAGGACCAACTTAACTAAATTTTTCTGAATATCTCACAGTGTTAGTACTTACCTTGAAACTGATTTTTGACTAATGCTTTTGCACTTTCCATCTTACCAGATTGGATAGTCAGTCCCTTCAGGGGAAAGCAATAATGAAATATGAAATATTAAGCACACATACAATAATATTTGAAGATCTTCTTGACATATAGGATTATAAATTAATAGTTTCCTGCCTTCGTGTGAACTTTTCTTTCTGAAAATTACCTGCTCTTAAGCAATCAGTTTGGCATTATGAAGTGCTCAATAAATACTTGCTGAACGTTTTATGTATAAATGTTGCTTAATACTTTATGATGCATGTCCAGCACTTTCTAGTGAACCAAATACAGGAAGAAATTCTTTTTTTTTTTTTTTT
>NW_007727835.1:63094-113098 GCF_000696425.1 Galeopterus variegatus | reverse complement strand
ATATATTGAAGTCCTAACCCCTAGTACCTCAGAATGTGACCCTTTTGGGAGATAGGGTCTTAACAGAAGTAATTAAAACACAGGTTATTAAGGTAGGGCCAAATCTAATATGACTTTTGTCTTTATAAAAAAGGAAATCTGGTCACAGACAAATACAGAGGGAAGACCAGGTGAAGACACAAGGAGAAGACAGCCACCCACAAGCCAAAAACACAGACCTGGATCGATTTCCCTCATGGCCCTCAGAAGAAACCAGCTAACTCTGCTGACACCTTGATCTTGGACTTCCAGATTCGAGAACTGTGAGAAAATACATTTCTGTTGTTTAAGACACCCATTCTGTGGTATTTGTTATGGCAGCCTGATGGATTAGTACAGATATGAAGCGGGTTCACAGGGTAATCCACTGCTTGGGCTGATGCTTTCATTTTCCCCTCTGATATCCAGGACAGCTATTCTTCCCAGCATTAGAATCAGATCCAGGACACCAAGTACAGCTTTTAACCTGTACTTTTCCTTTAATAAGCCTCAAAATGTACAGCCATGATGATGTGGAGAAAGCTTTCTATGATAATACAATTTCCCTCGTAAAAGGAATGCTAATGAGCAGATTCTTTATGCTGACACTTTATATAAGACTTGAACCCTTCAGACAATTTCACCTCTGAAAAATCGCATTTAAAACCATTGTAGGGTGTTGCACAGATAATTGTGTGAACTAAATATATTTCTCTTAATTTGTCCTTTCTCTGGCATTCCCTTTTCTGGCAAATGAAAATTCTCTCCACCTAATTTCTCAGTCCAGACATCTGACTGATTTTTTTTTTATAACTTTCTGATTCAACTTCCCTATTTAATTAATCACCATATGCTGTTGACTCAACTACCTAAAATAGTTGTCTACCCCATCCACTTCTCTTGTCCCTTCTGCTACTATCTTAGTCCAGCGTACATCATCTCTCTCCAAAATTACCACCACAAAATCTTAATTTTCCTAGACTCTATGGTCCGTTTCTCCAATCTTTTCTTGATATTCTAGCAAGAGTGTTTCTTCTATACTGCAAGTTGGTTCTGACAAGGATTTAAATCCTTCACTAGGTTTCCATGGCCCTCAGGGAAAAGCATGGAAACTCTGCGTAGTTACTGAGTTCTTGACTGTCTGTTCTCTGCCTCCTTCTGTGATCCAACCAGTCCCCTCTTAGATCCAGCCACACCGTGAACATTTGGTTTCTTTTTTGTGGTCTCCAGGCCCTTGTACTCGGGATTCCCTTTGGAAGCTATTGACCCCTCTTTATTTCTAGAATTCTCCTTTAAACTAAAGGTTTTTGTTTCAATATCAGATTTCAGTGCCTCACTTTCTTGGCATAAACTACTTAATCTCTGTAGCTCGGCTTCCTTATCTGTAAAATGGAGATATAACAGAATCCTCCTCACTGAGATATTGTACAGAATAACAGTTAAGTTTTATAAAATGCTTTTAATAGCAGAGTGACTATTCTAAGTACTCAATAATTGTTAGTCATTACTTACTCAATAATTGTTAGTCATTACTATTCTTATTTTCTTCCAGCAAGACTTCCTTATCACTCATTCTTGAAATCAAAGTTGAGTTTAGAATGCCTCCTGTGTACTTCCACAGCACCCTACATTTCCCCCACGTTGGCACATATACTTTGTTTAAAGTCTTGGGTGATTCTCTGTGAGTTCCATGAAGGTACATTTGTATCTCTAATGCCACCACAATGTGGGTACCTAGTACATTTTTCTTAAATGAGTGAGATTCTTTTTTTTGGGGGGGGGACCGGTAAGGGGATCGCAACCCTTGGCTTGGTGTCACCTGCAGTGCGCTCAGCCAGTGAGCGCACCAGCCATCCTTATATAGGATCTGAACCCACGGTGGGAGCGCTGCTGCGCTCCCAGCGCCACACTCTCCCAAGTGAGCCACCGGGTCGGCCCTGAATGAGATTCTTTTATCATCAGTTCTTCCAACAGAGGTGTCAAGTTTTGTCTAGATTCTGCTCTGGGAGGCATTCATCTCAGAGATCTGGAACATCCTTTTGAGCTTCTAGACCCACATATGCCATAAGTATTTTAAGGAAAAGATTAGAGAGAGACAGCAGTGGTGTAAGTGCCAGGAAAGATCGAATAACTGAAGATGTAGCCAAATTTAAACTAATGTTTACTGAGGGTAAAATTGGTGCTAGCCAATTATTATCATTCAATCTTCAGAATCATCAAGTGAGTCATGTATTATTTTCTCTATTTTATAGGTAAGAAAGCTGAGAACTGACCTCCTTCCCCCTCCTTGGACTCAGAGGGGAGGCACGAGCCCCTGCAGCCTGACCCATCAAGTTGAGCCCAGCAGACCTGCATGGCAGAAGTGATCCCTCACCTCCCCTTGAACCCAGAGGGGAGCACCAGCCCCACAGCCTGACCTACCGAGGTGAGCCCAGCAGACCCACATGATGCTGGGGGCTCATTCTACAATCACAGATTTTGGAACAAGACCCAAGGTGGTTTAACATAACCACCACCACACCTACTGTCAAGCAAAGACAATTCACCTCAACAGTAGTGACCAGGGCCACTCTGCAGCCAACCTCATTGTAATAGAAGAAGCAAACCCTCTACCAAATGAACAAATATAAATGAAAAAATACTAGAAGTACAAATAAAGAAGATGAAATGACACCACCAAAAGAATACAGTAATGCTCCAATATCAGATTCCATGGAACAGGGAATCCTTGAAATGTCTGAAAAAGAATTCCAAGCAATGATCTTAAGAAAACTTGAAGAAATAAAGGAAGACTCAATTAGAGAGCACAAGGAAACAAGAAAAAAATATCCAGAATATGAAGGAAGAAATCTACAAAGAGATTAATACCTTAAAAAAGAGTGTAGCAGAACTTCTAGAAATGCAAGATTCACTCAATGAAAAAACAAACAAACAAAAAACCACAACCGATACCTTGAGCAGCAGTGTAGAGCAAGCAGAAGAAAGAATTTCAGATCTAGAAGATGATCAGGTCTTTTTGGAATAACTCAGGCAGGCCAAAAAAAGGAAAAAAAGAATGAAAAATAATGAGGAAAATCTAAGAGAGTAGCAGACAACCTCAAGTACTCTAACATTTGAATTGTGGGTATTCCAGAAGGGGAGGAGAAAGGAAAAGGTATTGAAAACCTATTCAAGGAAATAGTAACAGAAAAATTCCGAGGTGTAGGGTGAGATACGGAACTTTAGATACAGGAAGCTCAAAGGTCCCCAAACAGATTGAATCCAAAAAGATTCTCCCCATGACACTTTATAGTTAAATTTGCAGAGCTCAAAGACAAAGAAAGAATTCTAAAAGCAGCAAGAGAAAAGCATCAGGTCACTTATAGAGGAAACCCCATCAGACTAATAGCAGACTTATCAACCAAAGCCCTACAGGCCAGAAGAAAGTAGAATAATATATTCAAAATACTAAAAAAAAAAAAAAATGCCAGCCAAGAATTCTCTACCCAGTAAGGCTCTCCTTCAGAGATGTGGGAGAAATAGTGTATTTCCCAGACAAACAAAAGTTGTGGGAGATCACCACCACATGACCAGCCCTGCAAGAAATTCTCGAGGGAGTCATTCATCTGGAATCTGAATCATGGTGACCAGTATCATAAATACACAAGAAAGAGCAAAACTCACCACTGAAACAAAAATGCCAGCAAGAAAAAGGAAGAAGCTAAATCATCCCACCTTAAATTTCCAACTAACATTGAAGAAGAAAAATAAAAGGGGAAATAATGATCAAAAAATATTTAAACCATCTAAACAAGAAGCAATTAAATGACAGGAATTAAGTAACACTTGTCAATAACCACCCTAAATGTGAATGGATGAAACTCCCCATTTAAAAGACATAGACTGATTGATTGGATCAAAAAGCTAGACCCAAGTATATGCTGACTTCAAGAGACCCATATCACCTGTAGAGGCACACACAGACTAAAAGTGAAGGGATGGAAAAAGATATGCCATGCAAATGGAAACTAAAAATGAGTAGGAGTAGCTATTCTTATATTGGACAAAATAGACTTTAAACCAAAAAACATAAAAGGAGACAAAGAAGGCCACTATATAATGATAAAAGGGTCTATCCAGCTAGAAGACATAACAATTATAAATGTATATGCATCCAATACTGGAGCACCCAGATCTATAAAGCAAATACTCTTAGACCTAAAGAAAGAAATAGGCCCTAATACATTAATAGTGGATGATCTGAATACCATTTCTTGGTATGGGACAGATCTTCCAGGCAACAAGTCAACAAAGAGACACAGGATTTAATCTACAACTCAGACCAACTGGACCTGGCAGATATCTACAGAACATTTCACCCAACAACTAAAGAATATACTATCTTCTCATCAGCTCATGGAACATTCTCCAGGATAGACCACATATTAGGTCACAAATCTAGTCTCAGCAAATTTTAAAAAATTGAAATCATTCCAAGAATCTTTTCTGACCACAATGGACTAAAACTGGAAATTAATAATGAACAAAACTCTGGAAACTATACAAATACATGGCAACTAAATAATAGTCCCCCGAATGACCTATGGGTCCAAGAAGAAATTAAGCAGGAAATCAAAAAATTTCTAGAAGCTAGTGAAAATAAAGATACATCATACCAAAACCTGTAGGATACTGCAAAAGCAATACTAAGAGGCAAATTTACTGCAATAAATGCCTACATTAAAAGAATGGAAAAAATGCTCAACATCACTCAGCATTCAGGAAATGCAAATCAAAACCACACTGAGATACCATCTCACCCCACACTGAGATACCATCTCACCCCAGTTAGGATGGCTAATATTCAACAGACTGCGAATGACAAATGCTGGCGAGGTTGTGGAGAAAAAGGAACTCTCATACATTGTTATTGGGACTGCAAAATGGTGCAACCTCTATGGAAAATGGTATGGAGGTTCCTCAAACAATTGCAGATAGATCTACCATATGACCCAGCTATCCCACTGCTGGGAATATACCCAGAGGAATGGAAATCATTAAGTTGAAGGTATACCTGTTCCCCACTGTTCATTGCAGCACTATTTACAATAGCTAAGAGTTGGAACCAGCCCAGATGTCCATCATCAGATGAGTGGATATGGAAAATGTGGTATATTTACATAATGGAATACTACTCTGCTCTAAAAAAGAATGAAATACTGCCATTTGCAACAACATGGATGGACCTAGAGAGAATTATATTAAGTGAAATGAGTCAGGCACAGAAAGAGAAATATTATATGTTCTCACTTATTTGTGGGAGCTAAAAATAATTAAATAAATACACATATAAACTGGGGGGTGGTGGGGAGGAAGAAGACACAACAATTACAATTCCTTGAAGTTGATATGGCAAGCAAAGAGATATGAGGTCATTATGAGGGAGGGGGGAGAGGAAGGAGGGAGGGAGGTTTTGGTAATGGGCCACAATAATCAATCACATTGTATATTTAAAAAATAAAATTAAATTAAAAAATAAAATAAAACACTTCATTACTCCTTTAAAAAAAAAGAATGGAAAGACTTCAAATATATGACCTAACACTACGCCTCAAAAAACTTGAGAAACAACAACAATCCAAACCTAAAGGTAGTAGACATAAAGAAATAATTAAGATCAGAGGAGAATTAAATGAATTAGAGATCCAAAGAACAATACAAAAGATCAAAAAACAAAAAGTTGATTTTCAAAAAGATAAACAGGCAAATCATTAGCTAGGTTAACAGAAAAAGAAGAGAGAAGACCCAAATAACAAAAATCAGAAATGAAAAGGGAGATATTACAACTGATACCACAGAAATACAAAGAACCATTAGAGACTATTATAAACAAATGTATGACAACGAATACGAAAATCTGGAAGATATGGATAAGTTTCTGGACACATACAAACCACCAAGAGTGAACCAAGAAGAGACAGAAAACCAGAACAGACCAATAACAAGCAAAGAGGTTGAAGTGGTAATTAGCAATCTTCCAACAAAAAAAAGTCTGGGTCTGGATGGCTTTACAGCTGATTTCTTTCAAACTTTTAAAGAGGACTTAATACCAATTCTCTTCAAACTATTCCAAACAATTGAAACAGAAGGTACTCTCCCAAATTCATTCTATGAGGCTAATATAACTCTTATACCAAAACTAGATAAAGACACAGTAACAAAAAAGAAATTTCAGGCCAATATCCTTGATAAACCCAGATGCAAAAATCCTCAACAAAATATTCACAAATACAGCAACATATTTAAAAAAATTGTACACTATGATCAAGTGGGATTCATCCTAGGGATGCAAGGATGGTTCAGCACATGAATGACAATAAATGTGATGTATCACATCAACAAACTCAAAGGCAAAGAACATATGATTTTCTCAATAGATGCTGAAAAAGCATTTGACAAAATTCAATATCACTTCATGATAAAACTCTCATCAAATTAGTTATAGAAGGGGAAAATATCACAACACAATAAAAGCCATCTATGACAAGCCCACCTCCAGTATCATTCTGAATGGGAAAAAACTGAGGGCCTTTCCCTTAAGAACAAGAACAAGACAAGGATGGCCACTCTCACCACTTCTATTTAACATAATACTGGAAGTACTAGCAAGAGCAATCAGGTAAGAGAAAGAAATAAAGGGAATCCAGACCGGAAAAGATGAAGTCAAACTTTCTCTATTTGCAGATGACATGATACTATATATAGAAAAACCTAAGGACTCTATCAAAAAACTCCTAGAGCTGTTTAATAACTTCATTAATGTTTCAGGTTACCAAATAAATACCCCCAAATCAGTTGTATTTATATACTCAAGTAATGAACTAACAGAAAGAGAAATAAAGTAACCCCATTTCCAATTGTGACACACACAAAAAAATACCTGGGATCAATTTAACCAAGGAGATGAAAGAACTCCATAATGAGAACTACAAACCACTTCTGAAAGAAACTAAAGAAGACAAAAAAAGATGGAAAGATATTCCATGCTTTTGGATTGGAAGAATTAACAAAGCTATCTACAGATTCATTGCAATCCCCATCAAAATACCAATGACATTTTTCACAGAAATGGAAAAAAATAATCTTACCTTTCATATGGAACAAAATTACCCTGAATAGCCAAAGTAATCCTAAGCAAAGAAAACAAAACAAAACATAAATCTGGAGGCATAACAGTACCTGACTTCAAATTATACTACAAAGTTCTTATAACCAAAACAGCATGGTACTGGTATAAAAATAGACATTCAGACCAGTGGAGCAGAATAGAGAACCCAGAAATCACCCCTCACGCTTACAGCCATCTGAAATTGGACAAAGGCAACAAAAATCTACATTGGGGAAAAGACTGTCTCTTTGGCAAGTGGTCCTGGGAAAACTAGATATCCATACACAGAAGAATGAAACTGGATATGCATCTCTCACCATACACTAAAATCAGCTCAAAATGGATTAAAGAATTAAGTTTCAGGCCTGAAACTGTAAAATTACTAAGAGAAAATATAGGTGAAACACTTCAGCAACTAGGTCTGGGCACAGGCTTTATAAACATGAGCCTGAAAATACAAGCAGTAAAAGGAAAAATAAACAAATGGGACTATATCAAACTAAAACATTTCTGCACAGCAAAGGAAACAATCAACAGAGTGAAATGACAAACTACAGAGTGGGAGAAAATTTTTGCTAACTATACAGCTGACAAGGGGTTAATATCCAGAATATACAAGGAACTCAAGCAATTATACAGTAAAAAACAAGTAGCCCAATTAAAAAATGGCAAAGGAGCTGAATAGACATTTTTCAAAGGAAGACATACAAATGGCCAACAGGTACATGAAAAAATGCTCAACATCACTAGTTGTCAGAGAAATGCAAATTAAAACTACATTGAGATATCACCTCACCTCAGTTAGACTGGCTATAATCAAAAAGATGGTGAATAACAAATATTAGAGAGGGTGTGGAGAGAAGGAACACTTCTACACTATTAGTGGAACTGTAAATTAGTGCAACCATTATGGAAAACAGTATGGGGGTTTCTCAAACAACTACAGATAGATCTTCCATATGATCCAGCAATCCCACTTCTGGGTATATACCCAGAGGAATGGAAAGCATCATGTTGAAGGGATACCTGCACTCCTGTGTTCATTGCAGCTCTGTTTACAATAGCTAATACCTGGAACCAAACTAAATGTCCATTGATGGATGATTGGATAAGGAAACCGAGGTGTGTGTATATATATATATATATATACCATGGAATACTACTCTACAATAAAAAAGAATGAAATACTCTGATTTGCAACAAGATGGATGAACCTGGAGAAACTTATGTTGAGTGAAATAAGCAAAGCACAGAGGGATAAATACCACATGTGGTCACTCATATATGGGAGCTAAGAGAGAAAGAAGGAAGGAAAGAAAGACCACAGTAGTGTGTCGGATTTGCAGAGGGAGAGAACATTCCTTGGGCTTCAAAGTGGAGTGGGAAGGAAATGGGGAGGGAGAGGGAGGTTGGGGATAATTGGGTGGGGGACACGGGGTACAAATACAATTTGTGGTAATGGGTATGCTGCCGGTATGAATCTGGCCCTCACATCATGGGCACGAGGGGTGCCAATCAGCTTTGTATCTCATGAATATTCATAACCAATTTTAAAAAGCTGAGGACCAACTTAACTAAATTTTTCTGAATATCTCACAGTGTTAGTACTTACCTTGAAACTGATTTTTGACTAATGCTTTTGCACTTTCCATCTTACCAGATTGGATAGTCAGTCCCTTCAGGGGAAAGCAATAATGAAATATGAAATATTAAGCACACATACAATAATATTTGAAGATCTTCTTGACATATAGGATTATAAATTAATAGTTTCCTGCCTTCGTGTGAACTTTTCTTTCTGAAAATTACCTGCTCTTAAGCAATCAGTTTGGCATTATGAAGTGCTCAATAAATACTTGCTGAACGTTTTATGTATAAATGTTGCTTAATACTTTATGATGCATGTCCAGCACTTTCTAGTGAACCAAATACAGGAAGAAATTCTTTTTTTTTTTTTTTTTTTTGTCTTTTTTACTGACCGGCAACAGGATCGCAACCCTCGGTGTTGCGCCCGAACCGTGCTCAACCAGTGAGCAGGAACCGGTCTCCACATGGGATCCGAACCCTCGGCGGGAGCGCCACCATGCTCTCAAGTGCCGCACTCTCCAGTGCGCCACCGGGCCGGCCCAGGAAGAAATTCTTACATTTGTTTTTATACGACAACCAGACTCAGGAATCAGTAGCTATTTTTAACAGCAGTTATCCTTGGAATAACTTTATCCAATTGGTGGAGAAAATCTGCCTCTTCTGGAGTGTGGAAGACACCTATGAGGAACTGAGTTACCTCAAGAAATTTTGGAGTTCTTGCTGCCTTTACCAAGCAGAAGCATCCGGCTTGCACAAACCTTTTCTGGGATGAAGAAAATGCCAGTGATGTGGGTGTGTCTGAACCTCCTGGTGGGCATTTGTCATTTCATATTTCTGTTTTAATTCAAATCCTACACTATAAAAACAACATATGACATCCTAAAATAGTTCTGCCTGCTCATCCTCTGTTAACTTTAAAAATATCTAACATTTACTGAGTGCTTACTATGTGCTGACACTGTGTAAAACTCATTACTGTCATGATCTTACTTAATGCTTATAGCAACCCTGGTAAATTTGAATATGTTCTCCATTTCACAGGTAACCTGTTCAAATTTCCTCAGCCAATAAGAAGCATTTGGCTGGCCAGTTAGCTCTGTTGGTTAGAGCACAGCAGCCTGGTAACACTAATGTCACAGTCGGATACACACACACACACACACACACACACACACATGCACACACACACACAGAGGCATAGCTGAGAATCTAATCCAGGCTGTGTTACTTCAAAGTCCACATTCCTACTTACTATGCTATGTTACAGCAGCCTGGTAACACTAATGTCACAGTCGGATACACACACACACACACACACACACACATGCACACACACACACACAGAGGCATAGCTGAGAATCTAATCCAGGCTGTGTTACTTCAAAGTCCACATTCCTACTTACTATGCTATGTCGCTTTAGTAAAGTGTGCTGCTATCTGTGGAATGCTAGAAAGATGTTAGACTGGAATAATTTTATTCTAGTCACCAGCCTAGTGAAAGATCCTGTTTAATGGCTTTTATACACTTTTCTATTAGAAAGTAAATTACTGGTGCTTTTATTGTCTCTACCTCTTGCTTTTAAATGTGTTCAGTAGATTTTGTCTTGTGTCCTTTGAACAGAGACCTTTATACATTATTGGTATTCCCACTACATAATACAAAGCTTTGCAAGGTATTTAATGTAACACAAGAAATACTTTGTTAGTTAAAGTAAATGACCAGAGATGCCACAGAAAGTCATGATTTAGGCAGATGGTGGTCTACATGGGTGTGGGCTTAGATCTGTGGTTATCAAATGCACAGAAATCCAAGATCGTAGGCTACACTTGGCTGCTTTCTAGTTATAGACTGCCTGACTTTTCAGTTATTATTTTTCAGTGACAATGGATGAACAAACCAGTCAAGCTGTAATTTGTTAATTATAGTGTACCAAGACCAACTTGGGTATTGTGAGTAAAATTACATGATTTAGTTATGTTATAGCCCATCAAAGAAAAAACTACTATATTAAATCTTCTAAGAGTCAAGTCTTATCAGCAGCAGGGTTTTTATGTACTTAAGATATATTTGAATGAACTCTTTTAATATGATGTATTGAAAAAAACAATGAAGTAGAAGATAGGTGATTCATCTGACTTGGACACTAAAAAAGTGGGGCCAGTTTCTCCAGCATCATCCATTCCTATTAATTTACTGATAACTGAAATGATGCCAGAGACTGGACCAAACTGAAAATGCCAAGAAAGAACCTTCATCTGGACAGTAAAGAGAAATCCTTGCATTGGCTCTGCACCTCAACTGGTTTCTGTCAGTTTGATTGTGACAATGTATTGATAGTGGCTTGGAAAGTACAGAGAATGAAATAAAAAAGAACAAGAATATGTTTTATTATGTAGACCAGTGACCCTGTGTAATGTCATTAGTGAGACTGGGCCCAAGTAACAGGAAAATAACTCAAAAATTCCTTTGCTCACAAAAGCCTATATTTGTGACTATAGATGATCCTTTGCTTGGTAGAAAGAAGGAGAGTTCTCTCCTTTCTAGGAGACATGAAAGAGCGAAGAGAGGGTGGAGAAATGATAAGAAAAATAAAGAGTTGGGCATTTGAAATTTCAAGTAAAAATAAATGGTAACTGCTAGATGGGTTACTGAATTTTTGGTAGGGTTTCAGAGAGAGAAAAGAAATAAGTTCCCTTCTCGGTTAAATTAAGAAACATGGGAAGTCAGCATGACTAGGATTTTAGAGTAAGCAGACAGAGAGCACAGAGCTAAAGTGCATACGTGGTTATTAATTTTGCCTCCGGTTCTCTGAAGGCTGGGGAGTGGGATACTGCTGAATAACCATCAGGAAGATATCCTTTCTACAAAATCCAGTGGAAAGACCACCTACCTATTGATGCAGCTTAACGTAGCTCCTACACACACAGTGGTTCAGTATCCTGGGAAGAAAGCATATTTGCAACATTTTAGTGATTCTAAAAGAAGGCAGTATTAGTTATAGTTTAATCCAGTGACATAAGCCTATTTTAAGAGTTCCTGTCTCATATTACTGAACTTTTCAGGAGTTTGAAAGGAGGTAAGTGTGCTGAAATGGCCCTACTATCAAAAGTTATATAAAATGTAAAATATACTATATGTATGGATGTCTCTCATGTGTAAAACATATGAAATTCTGGGCTATATAGCTTTATAGACATCTCTATATGGGGTAGTTCAAATCAAAGTACTACCATTTGTATTTATTATTTTCTTTGCCTATCTTAATAACACATTTTGCTTGCTTACCAGCGAACAGCTGTAGGAAGTAATGACTAAAAATCTTGGTAATGGTGTTATGCACGACAACTCTGAAGTCAGACTGTCTGGGTCAAAACCAAATTTCATCATTCCTGGCCACTTAGCCTCAGGTTCATCACCTATAAAATGGTAACAGAAACAGCTGATTATCTTAGTGTTCTCATGAAGATTAGATGAGTTAATATAAAATATTTAGAATAGTGCCTGGTAGATAATAAACATTCAAAAAATATCAGCTATTGGCACTATTTTGTTCAAATAATTATACTTCATACTTAATCATTATAACTCCTTAAAGGTCCATATTTTTGTCTCGAATTTTATTAGCCTAATTTTATAGGTGAGGAAAATGAGGCTTGGGGAGGTTATATCATAGCCGATAAGTAGTAGGAGTGAGTTTTCAACCCGATGTGCCTGATTCCAAAGCCCTCCCCACTTCCACTGTAGTACATCAACTTTATTGACATCTAAATTCCCTCTCTTCTCATCCACCCATTCTCAAACACATGTGTGTCCTTCTAAGTGGGAAAGCCTTCAACTCTTCTTTGGGCTTGCTTTTGTTCCTAAGTTCTAGCTGCCTGATAATTCTTCTGGACACCAGGAAGGGATTCCTTCTGGCAGGTAGTGAGTGTTCAAAAGTGAGATACTTTTGTGCCTATTTCTCAGAATGTACAGTCTGATTTGGACATTAAAAAAACCCCTCATCTATGGGTGAACAAATCTAGACACTTTGGAGGATAAAAAGAGCTGCTAACTGATATGATGTGAGGACAAGTATAAACCAGGATGTCCTGGGCATCACGGGGTGTATAGTCACCTCACCTATAATTTACTTCTGCTTTGTCAGGGGACATTTGAAAAATGGATTATGTGAGTAGTTCCCTATTCTCTGAGATACACTTGGCTGTGTGTTATTTTTTTCTTCCTTCCTTTTTCTTCTTTTAAATATTTTTTTGTCACAGGAAAGGGAGAGCATAGATTTCAGAGGCTGTAATTATCTTTGTATAGCCTGACTTTTTTTTTTTGGCTGTCCTATTTAAAGTAGGATTTGAGAAATGCCACGGAGGAATAAAGAACATGTCAGGGAGGCTATTCATAAAAAACAGACAAGAAATTTCAGCACCTTACTAAACTAGAGTAAATGATGTGAAGGGAGAAGATGACACGGAAACATGCAGCCCTAGTGAGGGTCAAGAATTTTCCCAGGGAAGAGACAATGGGCCATTATTAAGTGTGTTAATGAGAGAATAGGATAGAGAATTAAAAAATAAATTTTGAATTGTGCATGCTAAATTTGGGGAGAAGGTGGCAGAGACAAGTTGAAATTCAGGAGTGCAAGTAAAGTTAACTCAAAGAGGCTCCTAGGCCCCCCTCATTTGATGTCATTCAAAGCCCAAATGTGACTGTTTTACAGGTGGAGAGGGTCTTCCACTCTCACTGAACCACTCAGAAAGCAACTCCTGATTGGTATCTGGAAAATTAATTTTTGTCATAAACACCTCTAAAAGTAGGCTTATCCAAAAACTAAAATGGACTATGAATGACACAAATGAGTGTGTTCTCGCTAATGTTCCTTTAGAAAAATTATCTTCTTTATTTTCTACTTTATATTGTACATTATCTCTACTTCTACCTAAGTGTCCTAGAGAGGACTTTACATCAAAATACACAAATTGTCCTCACTGGCCAAAATAGATCCTCTCTCCCCACAGTGCATACAGGCAATACCCTATCATTTTAAAGACATTTTTCATAAAAGGTATGAGATTTGTCTCTGGGAAAAGTGCAGATTTGGCCAGGTTGGGCTTTGCAGCCATGGAAACAAGCTGTAGGGGAGAGTGTCGAAATAGGCAGAGTGGGGGCTCTACTAGGGGCTACATTAACTCAATTTCCTCCCACAGTATCTAGATACATTTTATTTTGTCAGATCCTGGGTTTTTGTTTACCCAGCTCATTGGGCGCTGTTGAGAAACATGAAGAGGCAGGCAGCATGAAGCACGTGTCGATGCCCACATGTTTTGTAGACAGCTGCGTCCACTTACCTCTACCTCTCCAAATCCCACGCTGGTCAGAAGTGAGGCAAGCATCTTTCAATGGAATCCTGGTCTACATATATTCCAAACAGCCACAGCCATGTACATTTTTCTCCTTATATAAACTTTTACTTGCCAGTCTCTGGGTAGAATCACCTTCATCCCTTTTTTTTTTTTTTTTTTTTTTTTTTAGTTTTCCTTCTTTGGGGGTTGTGATGGGTACTTTGGAAGTTGTGCAAGTACTGAGAGGTTCCACACATCTGCCCAGATAAGCAGGAACCACGTGAGAAAGCTATCAGCGACTCAAAAGTTGAACATTCACCCAGTCTCTGCTGCCTCACCAAGGCCAGGGTGCTGCAATGCTTTTAAATGCTTTTAAACATTTAAAATTCTTTAAAAAGTTTAATTGGCCAGCATATGCATCATTTGCTCATGGTAAGGAAGAGGGAGTGTGATTTTTGGAGTCAAAAGACCCAGGTTGAAATCTCAGCTTCCTGGCTTACTTATGAGATAATTTTATACATACTACTTAAACTCTTTAAGCCTAAATTTGCTCATCCAAGTTAAATTATTAATAATATCTGTACTACCTTGCAAGGCTGTTGTGAGTTTCAAATGTAAAAGTGAATGAGGAAATATTTTAGAAACCACAAAACATGATATGAGGGGCCGGCCCGGTGGCGCACTGGATAAGTGCGCCGCTTGGGAAGCGCGGCGGCGCTCCCGCCCAAGGGTTCGGATCCCACGTACAGACTGGTTCCCGCTCACTGGCTGAGTGAGGCGCGGGAGCAGCACCGAGGGTTGCAATCCCGTTGCCGGTCCCCGGTCCGGTACGGGGGCAACACTGAGGGTTGCGATCCGTTGCCGGACACGGAAAAAGATAAAAGAAAAAAAAAAAAAAAAAAAAGAAAAAAAAACATGATATGATAAGGTTCTAAGCTAAAGGTTTAGACTACAAAAAACCAAAAAACAGAAAACAAAAACAACTATATTATAGGGTCCTGGGTAGGTAATCTCTTTTGAAATGTTTGGTTTGTTACAATATCTCCTTCTTTGCACTCATTACCTTTTAACTTAAGACTACATAGTCCTATAGACACTATCATGTCTATGACTCATCTGGACTTTTGGCAACATCTTTTTTTTTTTTTCTCTTAGTTTTAACCTATCCAGGATGCTTTAATTAAATATATTTTCTATTTCCTGCTCATGATCCTTCACACAATGTCCCATCAGGTTCAAAGCTACCAGAACTCCTTTGCACTTTGCATGGTACTCTATGGTTAACAAAATTTTTTCCCATAGATTATTCCACTGAATCTCCTTGATAATCCTAAAAACAAAGAGAGATAACTCTTTCAAATTGATTTATGTGGAAACTGAAATACAGGGATAATCACTTACTTTTAAATCTAGGTTTTTCTGACTCATGACATTGCCATTATTTCATGCTATTTCAGGTGTGCCTTAAATATTTTATGTCAAAATCTCAGTATATGTCAGGCCCTATGCTCAGCTGTTTACACAATTATATTGAATTAGGAGAACCCTATGAGGGAAGAATCATTTTTCCCATTGCAATCCAGTAAACTGGGACTCAGACAGGTTGAGTAATTTCCCTAAGGGTACAGAGCTAAATAGTAGGAGATCTGAGACTTGACTCAAGTTTGGTCTGATTCCAAGGCCTATGCCATTAACTACTATGCTAAATTCCCTCTCAAATTCATCTTATGTTCCTTACTTTTGCCAGAGTAGACATTAATTATTTGGCCACTCTTGTCATTTTTATCACTGAGCCTGCTACAACTTTGCATTTGTACTGAATAATTTAGAACTAAATCTAAAGCAAAAGTTCACTTTCACCCTAATCAATCTTCTTTGTATATATGGGAAAATGAAGTTAATTGGTAGGCCTTAGCCTGAACCCTGAACAAATACGCATGGGGATGAACCTAAGCCCACATAGCACAGGCCTAGACAACTGAACTGAGATTTGAACCACTAACAAGACTGAGCCTAATCCCTGAGACACAGGTGGGCAGATTCAAACTGTATTAGCAAAAGTTCAGAAAACTAAACTGAGATTTGAATCATCGATACAAGTCTCAACATAATCTTCAAATCATGCATAACAATTATGGTCATAAACAAGCAGTTGGAGAACTGAACCAAAATTTGAACCATCACCCACAGAAGGCAAGACAATTTAGGATTCGTATCTCACTTGGTAATTTCTTGCTAACACAAAAAATATCAACATTCTGTAGAAAGTTATAATAGGTCACAGAGTCTAAGATACAATCCAGTATTACTTGACATACAATGAATCAGGAAAATGTAACCCATCTCAAAAGAAAGAAAAGCAAAAGATGCCAACATGTAGATGATATTCCCCTCAGATTCCTTTCCCTAAGGAATAGAAAATATGGCAGAATAAATGAGCTAAGAGAAAAGAAACCCTGAGATCCTTAAATAGAGGCCAACAACTTCCAATTAAATAATTTTCTATGCATCAGGGTATACAGATAAAGTCTACTAGTAGAACTTTATGCTATTATAATTTTCTAATTTTGCCATATTATTTCCACTTCAAAAAAAAGGTAAGCAATTAACTCTTATTTTCTTATACCTACTTGTACTTCTAATTTAACTTTGATTCATCAACTTTCTACTCCATCCCTGATGTAAGTTTTCAGGAAATCCTTTTACCATCTTGGGGGATAATACACCATCTACTTAACACACTCTTCAGAGAAACAGGTGGTAGAGAAGGTTCTAAAAGGCAGCCAGCATCCAGTTTTTTCTGCAATGGATTTCTTACTTCTCATGGCTTTGGGCATTAAGCATATCCTTCCATACTGATTTGCTACCTGTCTTTGACCTTCTCCCCCAACTTCCAGGTCTGATGATTTATTAAAAGAGAGAAAGCATTTTGTTTTTCCTTAAAATGTTGAAAGTTGATATTCTTTCTTACTTTGAGCAGGAAAGGAAAGACAAACTTAATTAAGTAAACTTCATGGATTAAATCTCAAAATCAACTCTTTGATAATTTATAGCTTTATTTATATTTATAATTTATTATTCTATTTCTCTCCTATTCAAAGTCACAAAATGTGTTTACATACCTGTATTTTCCACAATAAAATTCAGTTCAACTAAAAGACTTAAGAAACATCAAATTTATAAATAAATGTCTTCCTTCTGCATTCTAATGAGTGCCTGCTGCATAATAACATTTTGTGTTTATACAGCTTCGAAGTTTCTTAACTCTCTGTGAAGGAGACGCGGATGAAGGAGGCACGTGAGACCCGGGCTGACAGTTCGCCAGAGAAGTTCCGTTTATTTAAAGACTGCTCATCTATTTATAGAGAGCCACGTTCAGGGACTGGGTAGGAAGTGGATGGGGCAGTAGCTGATTGGCCAGGACTGGGCGGGAGGTGAATCTAGACCTGTGACTGGTGGGGTTTTGGCACCGGCGGGCTGGGTGTTTGGCGCCGGCGGGTTTGTTTGCTGCAGAAGAGAAGCCGGAAGGGCACCATATTGCCAGGGAGTGCCCCCGTTTGGGCGCCCATGAAAGGGAAATCGGGTGCCTGTGGAATCCCTACACTCTGGACTATCAGGAAAAACAGTAAAGTTTAACAAAGGCATTTAGTCATCAGATCCATACCCCAAATGGAAAAGCTTTGTATTGTTTGGAAACAAATTAGCTACTAGAAAATTAGTGCATACCTTAGAAAGAAAAAAAGTTATTAATTTATTACATTACAACATGTAATTATAACAGTAACCCATTATTCACATAGTCAAACATTAATTCTGATACCAATTGTGGCCATATTCTTAATTGTTAGATCCTGTTTTATGCTAATAAAAATGGCCCATGTCTCTAGCATACTCATTATAAGAGTGTCTACAAGCCCTGTCTGGGCTTAGTAATAAGTTCCAGATTCTCACAAGAGCTTATTTAAGTCCAAACCATACTTTGAATACCTCACAGCAAATCAAAGGGCACTGGTACACATTATTTTTGCCATCATAGAGCATTGCTGCTGAAAACAGAAGTCCAAACATTGGTACAAAACTGTGCACCACAGGAAGTGCTACTAATGGATACAAAATTACGCTATCTACCCTAAGTGATCTCACTGTGCAGTATATGCATGTATCGAAACAACACACTGTACCTCACAAAAGTAAATATAAATAAAATTGAACAAAAGCCCCCAAACTCTGTGCACCACAGAAAATGCTATAGCAACAGAGGCACAGTGCCTACACTAATGTGACTCAAGTTTCTTGGAGTTTGTACGCCAGCTTGCTCTGGACAGTCCTAATTTATGCCTCTTTTCCTGGTTAAGTTATTAATCGTCACCTTCCTTCATCCTTCCACTTTAAAACTACTCTTTGTTTGGGCCATAAATTATATGGTCACTTTATACAGAGTTAGCAACTGCGATCTGCTTATTCAGCTCTAAGTACTCCATTCTGAAGTACTCCATACAAAAGGAGACTGGGCTGTAGAAATAGAGCTCTTGGTACCCTGTCACACAGACAGAACCATTTCTCCAGTTCCCACCAAAAGTGTCAGTGTGGCAGCTTCAGAAAGGGTTTCAGCATTGGTCACACACTCTGCATCTCCCTAAATATAATATAGGTCTTGATCTTGAGCCCAGGTATTTTACTCCTTCCTTTCTGTGAATATCTTTGTGGGGGAGTTGGTGGTGTCCTTTTCTTCTAGCTGGCCAGAATGTTTAATAACCTTAATCGTCAAAGGAGATAATCTCTCTCTTGCCATCTTTGCATCCAGAAACTTCCCTAAAAAAAATTGAGTCAAATAAATGAATAATAAGTAAGTACACTAGAACTTCACCTGCAAGTAGAATTTAAACCCTAGAATCCCACAGAGCTAAAAAGCAATCTTGTTTCTCCCTCACTGAACAATGGGTAGGTATTTGCTTAGCTTTCTACAACTAGAGGCTCCTTGTGAGGACCTTCTCAAAACAGCAATATCCTGGATCCAGGTAGCTTGATCACATCTTCATCAGCAATAGAAACAGCAAGCAGTTTTTAAATGGCTGTTCTCTTCATGGAAACAACAAACAAACAAACAAAAAAACAAAAAATTGTCTCACTGGGCACTTTTATTGTAAGTACACACATTCTCTCATGTACACATACATACACATACTCTACATTAATATATTTCAAAGTAAGCGCAAGAACTCAGGCAGCCAGTTCAATTTTTTTTGTCTGCAAAGGTATGAAGTCTTCATAAGCCATAACTGAAGTACAAAAATATTGATTCAGCAAAATAGTATCAGTTCTGCTTCAGCCTCTTTCCACAGGGACATCATCCTGCAATAGCTGCTTTTTTCTAGCAATGGAAAAAGTCTATCTTCTCTCTTCTCCCTTTAACACACATATATATGTACACTTTATAAACTTAGAGGTTACAATTTGAAAGGCACTCCGCTCTCCCCTCTCCACCCCCTCCATAACTCTGACAGTGCTGCTTTTTACCATACTTTACTACCCCTACAAATAATCTTCCTCTAAAGTAGTGTGTGTGTGTTTTAGGGGGTGTTGAGGAGGGTTCTAACCCCCCTTGAGAACTGCTCCCATGTGTTGGCTTTTTGTTTCATTCAGTTTCAGTCTTTGGATTACTAGTCAAAATATTTTAGGCATGACATCTATATTTTCTTAATCTTTTATCCCCCTCCCAAAATACAGCATCCCAGACTGATTGAGGAATTAGCTTTTGAGTATCAAGCCCAGCACCACCAACACACACATATCTCAGCAGACAAACAACAATGTGTTCACCCCACCCATTAAAGTGTTAAAAGATCTTTCTAGTCGGGGCCGGCCCGGTGGCGCACTGGATAAGTGCACCGCTTGGGAAGCGCGGCGGCGCTCCCGCCCAAGGGTTCGGATCCCACATACAGACCGGTTCCCGCTCTGAGCGAGGAGGCGCGGGAACAACACCGAGGGTTGCGGTCCCGTTGCCGGTCCCCGGTCTGGTACGGGGGCAACACTGAGGGTTGCGATCCGTTGCCAGACACGGAAAAAGACAAAAGACAAAAAAAAAAAAAAAGATCTTTCTAGTTAATCTTAGAAGTTTCAGCTTAGTGCTTCATCTTTCTTCAGCTCATTTACATAACAGATCCCACTTAGGTCCTGGAACAGAAAAAAGGCTTTTCCTTTCCATTGGCCTGTGTGGCAGTCCACCAGTGTTGGTAAAATTCAAACACACCCACTAAAACCGATCTAGCCATGAGAGCCTGCATATATCATGGTTGTGCCAATAGCTTCAGGTCTGGGGTGGGTCCCTCTCTTCTCAGGGAGATGGGTGCTAAGCAGTGAATGTGGTCCTTAGCCTTTCCTTTGGAAAAAGCATAAGCTGTCTGTTATAGGAACTTTCTACTTCTCTTTCAGATGAGAATAAGAGACACATTTTACTGAGCCTACCTTAGCATCTGTTACCCCGAAGGGCATTTATTCACTTGCCTTTCTTCCCTGCCCGCCCCCTCAACCTGTAAACCCCTTGAATGCAGGGACTGTGTCCTGCTCACTTTAGTATCTTCAGCTAAATGCTTTTTATTTAGTTAATAGAAGTGGATTGAACTGATTTTTGCATCCTAGAAGTCATAGCTTTTAAAATGAAAGCAAATCACAAATTATTTTTTCCCACCATTCACAGGGCCTTAGACTACTTAATGACAGTATTTGGAATGGCATTTCATGCTTAAATGAGTGAGAATGTTTATAGATAAACTGTTTTTAGTTGTTGGTTGTTTGTTCTGAATTGTCTGGGAAACTTGCTTACCTTGCTTTTTCCGCAGCTATTACTCTCACGTGAGCACAAGTTGAACCTAACGTCATGGAAAGAAAAGTGATACTACATAGCTTGGAAGGAGTTAGTTTCCATTTACTAAATTCTAAAAACTCACGTGAGGCTGAAGTTGCTGTCTCTTCAATCCCTAGATTAAATCCTGCCATTTACAGCTCTGCACCCAGTCTGGGTCCTTCTGGGGAACTTTACCATCTGGAAATGGTTGACTGGGCTCTGAAATTCATAGGTGGGTCCTTACAGGGGAGGAAAGGTTTTTCTTGACCCTCTTGGGTTCCTGCCTGGGTCTGAAAATCAAACTGACAAAGACAGATTAACAGGAGAAAAGCATACCAATTTATTTAATAAGTTTCATGTGACATAGGCGACTTTGTAAGGAAATGAAGACCTGAAGACGCACGTAATAGCTCAGCACACAATCTTGCTTTGCTCCTCTTTCCTTCTATTGCCTTCCTCTTCACTCATTTCTTTGAAAATTCCTCTGGATCTCTCAGTGATGCTTCTTCTATTATGCAAATAATCCTCTTCATTTCTCTAAAGTCTTGACATTATTTGAAACACAGATCCTGGTGGCTTACCATCTACCTTAAATTAACTTAGCAAGACATACTTCACAACAAAATGGAGTCCTTCCTAACTAACAGGAATACTTGTAGTAATTGCTAAGGAAATTTTAAATTCTGAATCTTATTACAGATGAATGTGTAATAGTTGTGATATCACAGGTAGAATAGAACACCAATTTGGGTTAAAAGAGAGAAAATGGTCAGCTATACCTGGAGAAGTTTTATAGAAAGGACACTACATTTCATTCGAGGCAGAAGTAATAACAAGCCAAGGGGTATATGATGGACTGAATGTTTGTGTTCCCCAAAATTCATATGTTAAAGACCTAAGCTCCAAAATGATGGCATTTAAAGGTGGGATTTTTGGGAGAATTAGGTTTAGATGAAATCATGAGGGTGAGCCTCCATGATGGAAGTAATGTTCCTATAAGAAGAGAGAGACCATCGCTCTCTCTGCCATGTGAGGACACAGGGAAAAGGTGGTTTTCTGCAAGCCAGAAGAGGGCCCTTGCCAGGAACAAAATCTGCTGGCATCTCAGTCTTGGACTTCCCAACCCCTTAGAACTGTGAGAAACTTCTGTTTGTTTAAGCCACCCAACCTATGGTTTTCATCACTTGAGCTGATGAGTATAGGGTGGGAATATTAAAAAATGCTATGTTCTGGGAACTGGAAATTTGATTGTAGCAGACATTTGTTATCCGAGAGTGGTAGAAGACAGGGCTAGAGAGAAAAACAAAATTTGGATTTTCTTATCAAGAAGGGGTGAATTTGACAGAACCGTTGGTATATTAATTTTGTATCACCGCTGTAACAAATCACCACACTTAGTGGCTTAAAAACATGCAACTTTATTACATTACAATTCTGTAGCCCGCAAGTCTGACATGGGTCTCACAAGTCTATAGTCACGGTGTTGGTAAGGCTGTATTATTTTCTGGAGAGTCTAAGGGAAGATCTGATTCCAATCATTCAAGCTGTCAGGTGAAGGTCTTTCTAGTTTCCAGAGGCCACCCAGGCTTGTGTCCCCTCCTCTATCCTCAAACCTTTTAATGGCAAGTCAAGTCCTTCCATCATTGTATCTCTCTCTGTAGCCAAGAAAGCATTGGTGGGTAGTGTGGGAGGTCAGCCTGGTAAAACCTTGTGGAGCACAACAAACAAGCAGGGTGGTGTAGAGGGGAAAAAGGCTCACGGCTTCAGTTGCTGCCACATCTTTGACACCAGAATCAACTAGGAGGAATTCTCCCTTGTACTGGCAAGAATCTGCTCAGATGTGAGCACTTCCCAGCAGTAACACACCTCCTATTCCTACCCCAGCCCACCCCTACCACCACCACAGTCACCTGTTCCATTGTATAGTTCCAGAGCCATGGCCCTTCCCCTTGCATAGTTTATCCTGTGGAGCATACCACACCACATAGCCCACATTGCCCATGTGACCCCAGCTGTCCTGGCACCCACATGACCCCACACACCCTCCTGGACCCAGCCTTCCAGCCACCCATGTGGTCCCTAATGACTGGCTTCCCATGTGGCTCCTCCCCGCCATGGGGGCCCAGCCATCCAGGTACATGCATGGATCCAGCTACCCCAGCTGCATGCATAGCCCCGGACATCAAGATGCCCACATGGTCCCAGCCACCATGGCCACCTGCATGGCCCCAACTACCCACATGGGCCCAACAATCCAGCCATGTATGCAGCCCCAGCTTCTCTGGCCACCCATATGGCCCTAACATACATACATGGTTCTAGCCACAGACATAGTTGCTGGCAACCTGAAACTCCTGAGTCTACCTGGAACAACTGACTCTACCCAGAACTACTGAAACTGCTGAGTCTACTCAGAACCAAAATTAAAACACCCCACCCAATGGGGAATATATAATAAATCTATAAGAAGGATTCTCTCCTGAAAAGCCACTCCAGAATAACAGAAGAAGCAACTACTTGACTGGACAACTAGGCATCAACGTATGGATACTAGAAACATGAAAAAACAAAAAAAAAAATGACACCAACAAAGGAATACTATAATTTCAAATACCAGGCCCCAAATAAAAGGAAACCCTTGAAATTTCTGAAAAGGAATTCTGAGCAACAATCTTAAAGAACTCAGTGAGATACAAGAACACTCAGTTAGATAACACAATGACATGAGAAAAGCAATCCACGACATGAAAAAGGAAATTTACAAAGAGATAAACATCATAAAAAAGAATGTAGCAGAATGCCTGGAACTGAAAGACTCATTAAGTGAAATAAAAAACTAAAATTGAGAGCATAAGCAGCAGGCTAAAGCAAGCAGAAGAAGGAATTTCTGATCTCAAAGACAGTCTTTTCAAAATAACCCAAGTGGACAAAAAATTTAAAAATAAATAAATAAATAAATAAAAAAGAAACATAAAAAAGAATTTTAAGAAATGAAGAAAACCAAATAGAGCTAGTAGAACACCTTAAGTGCACAAACATCCAAATCCTGAGTGTTCTGGAAGGGGAGAAGAAAGAAAAACACATTTGAAACATATTCAATGAAATAAAAGCAGAAAAATTCATTTGAAACATATTCAATGAAATAAAAGCAGATATTGGGAGAGATATGGACTTCTAGATCCAAGAGTCTCAAAGATCCCCAGATTCAATCCATAGAGGTCTTCTCTGAGACACATTGTAGTTAAACTGTCAAAAGTCAAAGACAAAAAGGGAATCCTAAAAATGGCAAGAGAAAAGTACCATATCACCAATAAAGGCGACCCCATCAAACTAACAGTAGACCTCTTCACATGCCGGAAGAGAATGGGATGATAATTCAAAGTACTAAAAGAAAAAAAAACTGGCAGGCAAGAATACTATACCCAGCAAGGCTATCCTTCAGAAACAAAGGGGAAATAATGTATTTCCCAGACAAACAAAAGCTGTCAGAGTTTGCCAGTACATGCCCAGCTCTATAAGCAACACTTGAGAGAGTCATGTATGTGGAACCCAAAAAACAATAATCACCACCATGAATACATGAGAAAGAGCAAGCACCTTTGGTAGAGCACATATGTAAATGAGAAATAGAAAGAAAATATACCAAACAACCTTTAAAAACCAACAAACACCAAAGACAAACAATAAAAGTGAAAGAAAGGAACAAAAGATATTTAAATCAACTATACAAAAAGCAATTAAATGCGAGCAGTATGACAATACCTTTCAATAACAACACTAAATGTATATGTATTAAATTCCCCAAGCAAAAGACACAGAGTGGCTAATTGGATTAAAAAGCTAGACCCAACTATATCTGTGTACAGGAGATTCACCTCACCTGTAAAGACACACACAGACAAACAGTGAAGGGATGGAAAAAGATACACAATGCAATTGGAAACCAAAATCAAGCAGCAGTAGCTATTCTTGTATCAGATAAAATATACTTTAAACTAAAAACTGTAAAAAGAGATAAACAAGGTCACTATATAATGATAAAGGGATCTTTCCATCAAAAAGGCAATGCTGTAATAAATATATATGTACCCAACATTGGAGGACCCAGATATATAAAGAAAACACTATTAGACCTAAAGAAAGAGACCCCAATATGATAATAGTTAGGGACCTGAACACCTCCCTCTCAACATTGGACAGATCATCTACACAACAAATCAAGTGAGAAACACAGGATTTAAACTGTACTTTAGACCAGTTGGACTTGGCAGATATCTACAGAATATTTCATCCAACAAATACAGAATATACATTCTTCTCATCAGCACGTGGAACACTCTCCAGGATAAACCACATGTTAGGTCACAAATCAAGCCCCAAAAGTTAAAAAAAAAAATTGAAATCATTTCAAGTAACTTTTTGGACCATAATCGATTAAAACTAGAAATCAGGAACAAGTGAAACTCAGGAAACTATGCGGATACATGGAATTTAAACAACACGCTACTGAATGACCAATAGGTCCAATGAAAAAATTAAACAGAAAATCAAAAAAATTCTTGAATCTAACAAAATTAAAGACACATCATACCAAAACCTGTGGGATACAGAAAAAGCAGTACTAAGAGGGAAGTTTATTGCAATAAACACTTACATAAAAAAACAGAAAGATTCCAAATAAACAAACTAATGCTACACCTCAAAGAACTAGAAAAAGAAGAACAATACCATTCCAAAATTAATAGTGGGAAAGATAATTAAGTCAGAAGCAGAACTAAATGAAATACAAACCCCCAAAATGATACAAAAGATCAATTAAACAAGAAGTTGGTATTTTGAGTCTAAAACCAAAATAGACAAACATTAGCTAGGCTAAATAAAAGAAGAGAGAAGATCCAAAGAAAAAAAAAATCAGAAACAAAAATGGAGACATTACAACTGATACCACAGAAATACAAAGTATCATTAGAGACTATTACAAACAACTATCCACCAACAAATTTGAAAACCTAGAAGAAATGGATAAATTTCTTGACACATACAAACCATCAAGACTGAACCAACAAGATATAGAAAACCTGAACAGAACAATAACAAGTGGCAAGATTTAAGTAGTAATCAGCAGTATCCCAGTAATGAAAAGCCTAGGACCAGTTGCTTTACCACTGAATTCTACCAAATTTTTAAAGAGGGATTAATAACAATTTTATTAAAACTAGTCCAAAAAATTGAAACATAGGCCATTCTCTCAAACTCATTCTATGAGGCCAGCATCACCCTGATACCAAAACCAGACAAAGACACAACCAAAAATGAAAAATACAGGCTAGTATCTGTGATGAACATAGATGCAAAATTCCTCAACAAAATATTAGCAAACACTATACAGCAACACATCAAAAAAAAAAATTAAACACCACAAACAGGTGGGATTCATTTCAGGGGTGCAAAGGTAGTTCAACATACACAAGTCAAAAATCAAAGATAAAAAACATATGGCTGTCTCAATACATGTAGAAAAAGCATTTTACAAAATTCAACCTCCCTGCATGATAAAGACTGTCAGCAAATCAGGTATAGAAGGAAAGTATTCTACACAATAAAAGCCATAAACAACAAACCTACCACAATATCATCCTGAATGGGGGAAATCTGAAAGCTTTTCCATTAAGAAGAGGAACAAGACAAGGATGCCCAATTTCACCACTCCTATTTGACTTAATATTGGAACTACTAGCCAGAGCAATCAGGCAAGAGAAAGAAAGAAAGGGCATACAGACTGGAGAAGACTAAGTAAAACTGTCCCTGTTTGTAGACAGCATGATCCTATATATAGAAAAACATGACTCTCAAAAAACTCTTAGAACTGATAAGTAATTTCAGTAAAGTTGCAGGATACAAATTCAACACACAAAATAAGCATTTTTTATACTCCAATAATGAACTAGCAGAGAAAGAAATCAAGAAAACAAGCCCATTTATAATACCTGTCAAACAAACAAACAAACAAACAAAAAACCCCAACATAGGAATCTATTTAATCTAGGAGGTGAAGGAGCTCTACAATGAGAACTACAAATCACTGATGAAACAAATACACGAGGAAACAAAATATGGATATTCCATGCTCTTGGATTGGAAGAATTAACATTGTGAAAATGTCCATAGTCCTCAAAGGGACCTCCAGATTCAATGCAATCTCCATCAATATACCAATGACATTCTTCACAGAAATAGAAAAAAAAATCCTAATGTTCATATGGAACAACAAAAGATCCCAAATAGCCAAAGTAATCCTGAGCAAAAACAAACAAACAAACAAATAAATAAAGCTGGAGGCATAACACTACCTGACTTTAAATTACACTACACAGCTATGGTAACCAAAACAGCATGGTGCTGACACAAAAACAGACACACAGACCACTGGAACAGAATAGAGAATCCAGAAATAAATCCACATACTTACAGCCAACTGGTCTTTGATAAAAGCACCAAGAACATACATTGTGGAAAAGACTGCCTCCTCAATAAATGGTCCTGGGAAAACTGGACATCCATATATAGAAAGAAACTACATTGTACCTCTCACCATATACCAAATTCTACTCAAAGTGGATTAAAAACTTATATATAAGACTTGAATGTATGGAACCCCTAAAAGAAAACATGGGGGAAACACTTCACGAAATAGGACTGGACAAAGACTTTATGAATAAGACCCCAAAAGCACAGGCAACAAAAGAAAAAATAACTAAATGGGACTATATCAAACTAAAAAGTTTCTGCACAGCAAAGGAAACAATCAACAGAGTAAAAACACTACCTATTAAATGGTAGAAAATATTTGCATTTATGCATCTGACAAAGGATTAATATCCAAAATATACAAGGAACTCAAACAACTTAACAGTAAAAAAGCAAATAATCTGATTTAAAAATGGACAAAGAAGCTGATAGGCATTTCTCTCTTTTTTTTTTTTTTAAACCATACCAACCTAAACCAAGAGGAGGTAAAAAGAGAAAGCTTGAAGTAAGAAGAATAAGAGAGGGCCTGAAGAAGTTTCTTTTTTCTTTTCCTTTTTTTTTTTTTTTTTTTTTTGTCTTTTTCGTGACTGGTAAGGGGATCGCAACCCTTGGTGTGGTGTCGCCCACACCGCGCTCAGCCAGTGAGTGCACTGGCCAATCCTATATAGGATCCAAACCCACGGCGGGAGCATCGCTGCACTCCCAGCGCCGCACCCTCCCAAGTGCGCCATGGGGTCGGCCCTTTTCTTTTCCTTTTTGTGGGCTTTGGTTATTTATCTATCTATCTATCTATCTATCTATCTATCTATCTATCTATCTATCTATCTATCTATCTATCAATCATCTATCTATCTATCTATCTATCTATCTATCTATCTATCTATCTATCTATTTATTTTAATTTTACTTCTCACAATACATTGTAGTTGATTTTCATGCCCCTTTACCCATCCCTCTCCACCCCTTCCCCTCCCCTCCACATAGTATCTGTTCACTTGTCTTAAATAGTTCAGGGAATTTTTGTGGTTATTCTGTCTTCTTCACCCCCTCCTTTATTTGTTCGTGTATTTATTTATTTGTTTGTTTGAATGTTGGTTTGTTTATTTATCTATCTATTTATTTATTTATTTGTAGCTCCCACAAATAAATGAGAACATGTGGTATTTCTATTTCTGAGCCTGACTTGTTTCACTTAATATAATTTTCTCTAAGTCCATCCACATTGTTGTGAATGGTAGTATTTTGTTCTTTTTTATAGCTCTGTATTATTCCATTGTGTAGATGTGCTGCAGTTTCCTTATCCACTCATCAGATGATGGACATTTGGGCTGGTTCCAGCTCTTGGCTATTGTAAATAGAGCTGCAATAAATATTGGAGTACAGGTATCCCTTCAACATGATGATTTCCATTCCTCTGAGTATATTCTGAACAGTGGAATCACTGGGTCATATGGCAGATCTATCTGTAATTGTTTGAGGAAACTTCATATCATTTTCCATAAAGGCTGCATCATTTTGCAGCCCCACCAACAGTGAATGAGAGTTCCTTTTCCTCTGCAACCTCTCAAAGACTTATCATTCTCAGTGTTTTGGATGTTATCCATCCTAACTGGAGTGAGATGGTATCTCAGTGTGGTTTTGATTTGCATTTCCTGGATGCTGAGTGATTCTGAACATTTTTTCATGTGTCTGTTGGCCATTCCTATATCTTCCTTTGAGAAATGCCTATTCAGCTCCTTTGCCCAGTTTTAGTTGGGTTATTTGGTTTTTGCTGTAAAGTTGTTTGAGTTCCTTATATATTCTAGATATTAATCCTTTGTCAGATGTATATTTTGCAAGTATTTTCTCCCACTCTTTTTTTTTTTTTTACTCTGTTGATTGTCGATTGTTTCTTTTGCTGTGCAGAAGATTTTTAGTTTGATATAATTCCATTTGTTTATTTTACCTTTAGTTGCCGGTGCTTTTGGAGGTTCTATTCATGAATTCTGTACCTACTCCTACTTCCTGAATTGTTTCCCCTATGTTTTCTTTATGGAGTTTTATTGTTTCAGGATGTATATTCAATTCTTTAATCCATTTTGAGTTGATTTTGGTATATGGTGGAAGGTACAGGTCCAATTTCATTCTCCTACATATGAGTATCCAGTTTTCCCAGCACCAGTTGTTGAAAAGGCAGTCTCTTCCCCAGTATGTAGATTAGCTGCCTTTGTCAAAGACCAGATGGCTGTAAGCATACGGATTGATTTCTGGGTTCTCTATTCTATTCTATTGATCTGTGTGTCTATTTTTATGCCAGTACCATGCGGTTTTGGTTACTAGAGATTTGTAATATAGTTTAAAGTCAGGTAGTGTTATGCCTCCATCTTTATTTTTTTTGCTCAGGATTGCTTTGGCTACATGTAGTCTTTTGTTGTTCCATATAAATGTCTGGGAAGCTTTTACCATCTCAGAGAAAAATGTCATTGGAATTTTGATTTATAGATCACTTTGGGTAATTTGGACATTTTCACAATGTTAATTCTTCTAATCCAAGAGCATGGGATATCTTTCCATCTTCTTGTGTCCTCTTTAATTTCTCTCAACAGCAGTTTGTAGTTCTGTTCATGGAGATTTTTCATATCCTTTTTCAGCTTTATTCCTAAGTATTTTACTTTTTGGGTGGCTATTGTAAATGGGCTAGCTTTTATTTCTTTTTCTGCATGTTCACTGTTGGAGTATAGAAATGCTACTGATTTTTGTGTGTTGATTTTGTATCCTGAAAATGCTGAAATCATTTTTCAACTTAAGGAGTTTTTTTTTTTTTTAACAGAAGCTTTAGGCTGTTCAATGTATAGGATCATATCATCTGCAAAAAGGGATAGCTTGACTTCATCCTTTCCTTTCCAATCTGGATGCCCTTTATTTCCTTCTCTTCTATGGTTGCTCTGGCTAGTACTTCCAACACTATGTCGAATAGAAGCGGTGAGAGTGGGCATCCTTGTCTCATTCCTGTTTTATCACCCCATTCAGAATGATATTGGCAATGGGCTTATCATATATGGCTTTAATTATGTTGAGATACTTTCCATCTATGCCTAACTTGTAGAGAGTCTTTATCATGAAAGGATGTTGAATTTTGTCAAATGCTTTTTCAGCATTAATAGAGATGATTATGTGGTTTTTGTCTTTGCTTTTCTTAACATGGTGCATCACATTTATTGATTTGTGTATGTTGAACCAACTTTGCATCCCTGAGATGAATCCCAAGTGATCATGGTGTATAATTTTCTGTATGTTTTGCTCTATGTTGTTAGCTTGTATTTTATTGAGGATTTTTGCATCTATATTCATCAAGGATATTGGCCTGTTGTTTTCTATTTTTGATGCATCTTTGGTTTTGGTATCAGGGTGGTGTTTGCCTCATAGAATGAGTTTGGGAGAATGGCCTCTTTTTCTATCCTTTGGAACAGTTTGTAGAGAATTGGTTTCAGTTCCTCTTTGAAGATTTGGTAGAACTCTGTAGTGAACCCTCAGTTCCTCTTTGAAGATTTGGAACAGTTTGTAGAGAATTGGTTTCAGTTCCTCTTTGAAGATTTGGTAGAACTCTGTAGTGAACCCATCCAGTCCTGGGCTTTTCTTTGTTGGGAGCCTTCTGAAAACAGCTTCAATCTCTTTTATTGTTTTTGGTCTGTTCAGATTTTCTATATCTTCTTGGCTCAGTTTTGGTAACTTTTATGCATCCAGAAATGTATTCATTTCCTCCAGATTTTCAAATTTGTTGGCATATAGTTGTTTATAGTAGTCTTTAATGATTCCCTGTATTTCTGAGGAGTCAGTTGTAATTTCACCTTTTTCATTTCTAATTTTTGTTATTTGCATCTTCTTTCTTCTTTTCTTAGTTAATCTTCCTAAGGGTTTGTAAATTTTATTTATCTTTTCAAAAACAACTCTTTGTTTCATTGATCTTTTGTATTGTTTTTCGTGTTTCTATTTTATTTAGTTCTGATCTGATCTTAATTATTTCTTTCCTTCTACTAACTTTAGGTTTGGATTGTTTTTGTTTTTCTAGATCTTTAAGGTGATGTATTAGGTTATTTATTTGCCATCTTTCCATTCTTCTGAAGTAAGCATTTAATGTGATAAATTTCTCCCTCATTACTGCTTTTGCAGTATCCCACAGGTTTCGGTATAATGTGTCATTACTTTCATTAGATTCAAGAAATTTTTTGATTTCCTGTTTAATTTCTTCTTGGACTGACATGTCATTAAGTAGAATGTTGTTTAATTTCCATGTGTTTGCATAGTTTTCAGAATTTCATTTATTATTGTTTTCTAATTTTAATCCATTGTGATCAGAAAAAATACATGGAATAATTCCAATTTTTTGGAATTTGTTAAGATTTGTTTTGTAATGTAACATGTGATCTATCCTGGAGAATGTTCCACGTGCTGATGAAAAGAATGAATAATCTGAGGTTGTTGGATGGAATGTTCTGTAGATATCTGCCCATTCCAATTGGTTTAGAGTTTTGTTTAGATCTTGTGTTTCTCTGTTGATTTTTTGAATAGATGATATGTCCAATGATGAGAGGGGGGTGTTCAGGTCCCCCGTTATTATGGTGTTAGTGTCTATCTCTTTCTTTAGATCTAATAGTGTTTGCTTTGTAAATCTGGCTGCTCTGATATTAGTTGTATATATATTTATGATTGTTATGTCTTCTTGATGGATAGATCCTTTTATCATTATATAGTGGCCTTCTTTATCTCTTTTTATGGTTTTTGCTTTAAAGTCTCTTCTATCTGATCTAAGAATAGCTACTTCAGCTCATTTTTCATTTCTATTTGCATGATGTATATTTTTCCATCCTTTCTTTTTCCGTGTCCGGCAACGGATCGCAACCCTCAGTGTTGCCCCCGTACCGGACCGGGGACCGGCAACGGGATCGCAACCCTCGGCGCTGCTCCCGCGCCTTGCTCAGCCAGTGAGCAGGAACCGGTCTGTATGTGGGATCCGAACCCTCGGGCGGGAGCGCCGCCGCGCTTCCCAAGCGGTGCACTATCCAGTGTGCCACCAGGCCGGCCCAGTCTATATGTGTCTTTACAGGTCAAGTGAGTCTCTTGAAGATAGCATGTTGTTGGTCCATTTTTTTAATCCAGTCAGTCTGTGTCTTTTGAATGGGGAATTTAATCCCTTTATATTTAGAGTTATTATTGAAAGGTGTTGATTTACTCCTAGCATTTTACAGATTTTTGTTTAGATATCTTAAGTATCTTTTGTTCCTTTCTTTCTAATTTTCTGTTTGTCTTTTGTATTTGTTGGCTTCTTGGGGTGATAAATAAACTATTTTTTTCTCTATTTTTCGCTTCTTGGGGTGATAAATAAACTATTTTTTTCTCTATTTTTCGCTTCTTGGGGTGATAAATAAACTATTTTTTTCTCTATTTTTCGGCTTTTTTTTTTTTTTTTTTTTTTTGCTGGTAAGTATTGTTCTTTCTTGTGCATTCATGGCAGTGATGGTTGTTTTTGTGGTATCAAACCCAGTACTTTCATGAAAATTTCTTGTAGGCCTGGTCATGTTGTAGTGAACTCCCACAGTTTTTGTCTGTCTGAGAAATATACTACT
Organism: Galeopterus variegatus; assembly: GCF_000696425.1. NCBI lineage: Eukaryota > Metazoa > Chordata > Mammalia > Dermoptera > Cynocephalidae > Galeopterus > Galeopterus variegatus. Next base: position 80,037 of record NW_007727835.1, on the reverse strand, counting down.
TGTCCTTCATTTCAGAAGGATAGCCTTGGTGGGTAAAATATTCTTGGCTTGCAATTTTTGTCCGTTAGTGTTTTGAGTATATCATCCTATTTTTTCTGGCTTTTAGGGTTTCTGATAAAAAGTCTGATGTTATTCTGATTGGAGCTCCTTTATAGGTGACTTGCTGTTTCACTCTTGCAGCTTTTAAGACTCTCTCTTTGTCTTTGAATTTGTCAGTTTGATTATCTCATGTCTTCAAGAGGACCTTTTTGGGTTGAATATGTTTGGTGATCTTTGGGTTTCCTGAATCTGGAGATCTGTGACTTTCTGTATACCTGAGATGTTTTCTGCTATTATTTCATTGAATATGTTCTCAATGCTATTTCTTTTTTCCTCCTCTTCTGGAATACCCATGATTTGGATATTTGAGCACTTAAGGTTGTCAGTTGTCTCTCTTAGATTTTCTTCAATTTTTTAAAAATCTTTTTTCTTTTTTTCTGGTCTGCCTGTGTTAATTCAAACAGCTTGTCTTCAAGGTCAGAAATTCTCTCTTCTGCTTGTTCAAGTCTGCTGTTTAAACTCTCTGCTGTGTTTTTATTTCATTGAATGAATCCTACAGCTCCACAAGCTCAGCTACATTCTTTTTCAAGGCATTGATTTCTTTGTACATTTCTTCTTTCAGACCCATTATACTATTTCTCATTTCATTGTGTTGTCTAACTGAGTTTTCTTGAATCTCATTTAGTTTCCTTAGAATAGTTACTCTAAATTCCTTGTCTGTCATTTCAAAGACTCCCTGTTCTATAGGATCTAGCACTTCAGAATTATTAATTTCCTTTGGTAGCAATGTACTTTCTTGATTTTTCATATTTTTGGTATCTTTCCTTTGGTGTTTTGTCATTGTGGCTGGGGGTATCACAGTCCACTCATTTCATCCTGATGTCTGGCTTGGATCCTGAAGGGACTGCCACTTCTGGGATGCAGAAACTAGCCTGGGCCAGAAGTCCCACCCTGCCTGCCTTCTCTGGACTGGCTGGCTCAGGGTGTGGGGTCCCCGAGCCTCTTAGGACTCTCCTGGTGGTGGAGACAGCCTGGGCCAGAATGCCCACCCTACCTGCCTTCTCCAGCTGGGCTTTGGGGTGTGAGGGCTGTGAGCCTCTTAAGTTGCTCCTGGAGGTGGGGACTGGCCTCCTGATAGGCGTTTCTGAAAGGAAGCTACAAAAATGGCCAACTGACACATAAAAAAATGCTCAACCTCATTAGGCATCAGGGAAATGCAAATCAAAAGCTCATGAAGATATTATTTCACCCCACTTAGACTGGCTATTATAAAAAAGAATAGCAAATGCTGGAGAGGAGAAAGTTGTATGCTCCCACACTGTTAGTGGGACTGTAAATTGATGAAGCCACCATGGAAAACAGTATGTGTGTTCCTCAAACAAGTACAGATAGAACTTCCTTATGATCCAGCAATCCCACTATTGGGTATATGGAATGGAAATCATGTTGAAGGGATACCTGCACTTCCATGTCTATCACAGCTCTATTTACAATTGCCAATATATGAAAACAACCTAAATGTCCATCAACGGACAACTGGATAAGGAAAATATGGTTTATATACTCAATGCAATACTACTCTGCCATAAAAAAGAATTAAATCCGTCCATTCACAGAAACATGGATGAAGTTAGAGAAAATTATATTAAGTGAAATAAGCCAGGTATAGAAAGAGAAATACTGCATATCCTTGCTCATAAGTGAGAGCCCCAAAATTAAACAAATAAAAAAAAGAACAGGATAACAATACAACAATCACAATAATATGTTAAACTTTCAAAAGGAGGGAACAGAACTGAGGTTACCAGAGGTGGAAAGGGGGAGTGGGAGAGGGGTTAGCAAGAAATTGGTAAAGGGCCATGAAAAATGATTACATTGTGTAATGCTGAGTATACTAATTATCCTGATTTGAGCATCACATTTTGCACACAGGTTTTGATATTGAATGCTGTACCTCACAGATATGTACAATCAATTATGTTTCAAAAACATAAAAATAAAATAAAATAAATTTCTAAAAACTGTTATTTATATTGAATATCTCAAAGAATATAAAAAGACATGTAATAAATGGGAATACTTGCAATATACACCACTGACAAAGTATTAGTATCAATGATGCAAAAATGATAACTTTTTTCTTCCAAGAAGAAAAAGCACAAAGAATTCCAAAGACGTGAGCAGATGTTTCACAGGTGAGATAGCACATAAAACAAACATAGGGAGATATGTTTAACACATCATTATTCAAGGAAACGCCGATCAAAACCACACTGAAATATGTTTAGAACTGACAAAAATGAAAAACTAACATTATCAAGTGTTACTGATGTTGTGGAGCCATAGAATACGTCACTGATGGGGGCCGGCCCGGTGGCGTACTGCGCTAGTGCGCCGCTTGAGAAGCGCGGCAGCGCTCCCGCCGAGGGTTCGGATCCTACATACAGACCGGTTCCCGCTCACTGGCTGAGCGAGGCGCGGGAGCAACACCGAGGGTTGCGATCCCGTTGCCGGTCCCGGTCCAGTCCGGGGGCAACACTGAGGGTTGCGATCCGTTGCCAGACATGGAAAAAGACAAAAAAAAAAGAATACGTCACTGATGAAAACATAAATTAATGAAACTACTCTGTGAAAATATTTGACAGTATCACTTAATGCTGAATACGTATATAACCTACTTTATTTCTAGGTATATATTCAAGAAAAAGCATTACACATGTTGGTACTATCCTTAGGCCTGGGCAAGAAGAGGCCCTTGCCTGGGCCCCATACCTCAGGGAATGCCATACTTTAGAGTGACTTCCTCAAAATTTCCTAAGTTCCCTCCAATGTTTGAGACCAGCCGTGGCCTAAGATGCTATCCAGGTGGAGCACCCTAACCCCAGACCAGAATCTATGGGCTTGCATCACCCCTTTGGGGTATTCTCTGTTCCTCTACTCTGTTATGGTATTGACCAAATGCTCTGAGGAGCTCCAGACTCATTTTATGGGGTCTTCCCAGTGCCCAGTGGCAGTGGTTCCAGGATGGTAGCCTGGCAAGAAGACTGCTCCTGCAGGCCAGAAAGATATTTCATTTATGGGATTACACCAAATTAGGAGACCATTGTGGTTCTACCATGCTTATTTGGGATGACTCAAATTATTTACAGTCAGTGGCTTCACAAAAAAAATTTCTCCAAGGCCATGCAAATCCTAAGGGCATCTCAAATACTATTGTACTAAAGTTAACACATTAAAATGTTTAATGTTAGAAATACATATAGAATTTACAAAGTACGTATAGCATTTACAAATAAAGCAAGGGAATGATGGACTGGAGGGAATGGGATCCAGAGAAGGGATTTAGTTAGATGTAGGTCATTGTCAAGGTCTCAGCTTTTGTTCTCAGTGATGAATTTGCAGGTGTTTATTAAATTGTCAGCCCAACCAAATAAATGAAACCAGATCATTCACAAACCAATAGTGACAGTATATCATAAAACAAGAAATATGATTAATAAAATTGTGTTCACCTGTCTTAAATAATAATAATAAAATATAAAAGAAAAATGTATCAGTGAAACAGAATAAAGTTAGGTGTAAAAATATAGAATGCATAGTAAAAATGGCATTTTGAAATATTGGGAAAGAATGAACTATTTATTGCAAAAGAATGAACTATTTAACAAATAATTTTATCAACTGGCTATCCATTATCTATTGCCTCACAACATACACCCAAATATCCTGATTGGAACATTACATACTGCATGCAGATATTATTATTCAATGCTTACCCCACAGATAGGTACATTCAACAATGTCCCAATAATAAATAAATAAAATAAAAAATAAATAACCTCGGAATTTCTACAAGGTAGTAAATGATGCAGTTTAAAAATAAAAACCAAAACAAATAAATTCTTAATGTTTAAAAAAGCAAATAGTAAATTAAAATTTTAAAAATTAGGGATGAAATTAAATAAAAACTTAAAAATATTTATATGGTATTGGTAAGTTCCTCTAAAAAATAAAAAAGAAATCGACAAGCTACAGAGAAAATAATTGACAGATGGCACTGATAAAATTTTAAAACAGCTATATGACAACACCATCAATAATATTTCAAGAAAAAGAGTGGTGTGGAAAAAATTTGTATACTGAAAGTAACAAACAAAGGGTTAATTTATAGGATATATGAAAACCATCTAAAAACCATGTAAATGACCTAATAGAAAAATGGAAAATGTATGTTCAATTAAGACACCTTGATGGTTAGGGGTTTTTGTATTTTAAATTGGTAGTCTATGGAAGGGCAATTTGTCAATACCTATCATAATTTTTACTTTACATACCCTTAAATAGCATGACAATTATACTTGTAGATGTCTATCAGCATCAGTGTGATGTCTTTTGGTGATGATTGACAGAAAAGCTAACTTCGAAGGGCTTAAGCCATTCTTAGAAAATTTATTTGCTCACATCATTGTAAAATCTAGAGCTAGTTCTTGCTGGCATCAGAAATATCTTGTTTCAGGGATTAACATTAGATCAACAGGATTTGCTTCTCTCTCTGCTTCCTCTGTTATGGCTCCGTTTCCAGACAGATTCACTCATGGCAGTGGCAGAAAGTCTGTAGCACTTTCAACATCGTATTGCATTAGGCTTATATTCAGCAGAAAATAATGTTTTTCTCACTTCCAAATTAAGTGAAAGCGTTGATGCTCATGAGACAAATAGGTCATATATCCTTCATTAAATCAAACTATGTGTTTGTGGTATGGAATGCTTTGACTGGAATTGGACTTGGCCACACACTCCACCCTTACTTGGGATAGAATTACATGGAAGGGTGGTGGAGGAGACTCTGACAAAGGACATTTAGATTCCATTATTTAAAAAAAAATGCTGGATGGGCCTATTCCTAAAAGTGCTCACTAGAGAAAGAACTTATAAGGACTATCATCACAGCACCATAGTAGCAACAAAATAGAACAATACTAAATATGCATCAATAAAGCAGTAGTTTAATAAATGAATTACACGACTTTAGTTCACCAAAATGAAATTAGATCGTCATAAAAAGAGCTCTAAGACATACAATAAAGTGAAAAGAGCATATTACAAAATGACATAAACAACATGGCCCTATTTTTGTAGGAATTAAATTATAATTTGTAAGTTTATTTTTACATGCAATGTACACAAAACTTACAGAATAATAATATCAAACTCTTAACACTAATTACTTTTAAGAAAGAAAGTGGAGAATTAAAGGGATAACATAATATGAGTCATTTACTTTTATTGTATAAACTTTTAGATTGTATATAGTTTTATAAAGAAGTTTGTAAATAAAATATTTACATAAATATCAAAATGAATTTAAACGTTTTAAAGTAGAAACCATATGAATTTATGTGCCAAGGGACTGATTTAATTAATTATTATACTAATTTGATAACAAGATAATGCTGGAGAAATAATAAAAATGAAAAAAAAAGACATCCAAGTTGTTTGACAGATGCTAAAATAAGTAATATTTGAACCCTGTATTTTCTGACTTAAATGTGAAAGATAATTTGCTTTTTATTTTTATCTTACAAACCAGAGCTGTTTTTATAACCAGTTGTAACTTTTTGAAGAAAACAGTGATATGTTTTAATTTGGAATAAGAATCCCACTTTGAATAGTACATATGTTTTACAACTTTTAAGCCCTTCTCTTGCTCAATGAGTAAATTATTATCTGTCAGGCATGTATGTTAACACAATACTCAATCTAATACTGAATAGTGGTGCATTTATATGCATTCCATCTGCACTAATCACTGAGCTCTTCCATGACACAGATGGATGTTACTGGGTATACATCTTCAGTGTCTTGAACACAGCCTGGTGTATAGAAGATGTTTAATGCTGGTGAGTGGACGGATAGAGGTGAGAAAAGAGTGAATAGTGTAGAAGTGGAAATAGTGTGGTTTCCAATGTTAAAAAGATTTGCATTCTGCAAAAATAAAAGCAGGGTGACTTTAGGAGTTATTTTTCTGATTCCTATTTCCTCTTCTGTAAAATAGAATAATAATCTTGCCTTTATAAGGGGAAAGGATTAAAGAAAATGACATATGTAATGTGTCAAATACAAATATGAAAAACTCATAGCTAACATTATACTCAGTGGGGAAAATTGAAAACTTTTCCTCTAAGATCAGAAATAAGACAAGGATGCCCATTCTTGCCACTTTTATTTAACATAGTACTGGAAGTCCTAACCAGGGCATTTAGGCAAGAGAAAGAATAAAAGGCATCCAAATTAGAAAGGAAGAAGTTAAATTGTTTCTGTTTGCAGACAACATGATCTTATATACAGAAAACCCTGAAGACTCCACCAAAAAACTGTTAGAACTAGTAAATTCAGTAAATTTGCAAGATACGAAATCAACATACAAAAATCAGGAATGTTTCTATACACTAACAGGAAACTATTTGAAAAAGAAATCAAGAAAACAATTCCGTTTGCAATAACTACAAAAAAATAAAAATAAAATACTTGTAGAAAACTTAACCAAGAAGGAGAAAAATCTCTATAATAAAAACTATAATCCCCATACCAGCCAGCCACTAAAAAATCCCAACAGACAAAAACAAAACAACTATAAAACACTGATGAAAGAAACAGAAGGAAACACAAGTGGAAAGATATCTTATGTTCATGGATCGAAACAATTAATATCGTTAAAATGTCTATACACAATCCTTATTAAAATACTGATGACATTCCTCACTGAAATAGAAAAATCAATCCTAGAATTCATATGGAAGCAGAAAAAACCACAAAGAGCCAATGCAACCTAAAACAAAAAGAACAAAGCTGGAGGCATCATGCTACCTGACTTAAAAATATGCTACAAAGCTATAGTAACCAAAACATCATGGTACTAGTATAAAAACAGACACTTAGACAGATGGAATAGAACAGAGAGTTCAGATACAAATTCACACATGTACAACCAAATGTTTTTCTTTTTTTTTTTTTTTTCATTTTTGTCTTTTTTACTGACCGGCAACGGGATCGCAACCCTCGGTGTTGCGCCCACACCGCACTCAGCCAGTGAGCGGGAACCGGTCTCCACATGGGATCTGAACCCTCGGTGGGAGTGCTGCTGCACTCCCAAGTGGCGCACTCTCCAGTGCGCCACCAGGCCGGCCCCAACCAAATGTTTTTCAACTAAGGTGTCAAGAACACACAATGGGAAAAGGACAGTCTTTTTGATAAATGGTATTGGAGGACTGGATATCCACACACAGAATAATAAAATTAGATATTATCTCACAACATATACAAAATCCAACTCAAAATGGATTAAAGACTTAAATGTAACAGTTCTGATAGTAAAACTACTAGGAGAATCCCCAAGAAAAAGCCTTATGACATTGGTCTTGGCAATGGGCTTTTGGATATGACAGCAAAAGCACAGGCAACAAAAGTAAAAATAGGAAAATGGGATTACATTTATCTAAAAGGCTTCTGTGCAGTAAAGGTAATAATCAACGTGGTGAAAAGGCAACCTTCAGAGTGTTAAAATATATTTGTAAACCATACCTCTGATGAAAGGTTTATATCCAAAATATATAAGGAACTCAAACAACCCAATAGCAAGAAAACAAATAATGTGATTAAACAATGGGCAAAGAACCTAAACAGGCATTTCTTAAAAGAAGACACACAAATGGCCAGCAGATACATGAAAAAATGCTCGACATCACTAATCAGTATGGAAATGAAAATTAAAACCACAATGAGAAATGGCCTCACACCTGACAGAATGGCTTTCATGAAAAAGACAAAAATTATCCATTTTGAATTGATTTTAGTATATGGTGAGAGGTACATGTCTAGTTTCATTCTTATGCATATGGGTATCCAATTTTCCTAGCAACACTTATTGAAAAGGCAGTCTTTTCCCCAATGTATATTTTTGTTGCCTTTGTCAAATATCAGATGGCTATAAGCCTGAGGGGTGACTTCTGGGCTCTCTATTCTGCTCCACTGGTCTGAGTGTCAATTTTTACATCAATACCATGCTGTTTTGGTTACCATTGCTCTGTAATATAATTTGAAGACTATGCATCTGGCTTTATTATTTTTGCTCAGGATTGCTTTGGCTATTCGGAGCCTTTTGTTGTTATATATGAATGTTAAGATTGTATAAGATCTGAAACTGTAAAACTACTAAGGGAAATATAGGGAAACACTTCAGGAACTAGCTCTGGGCACAGACTTTATGAACAAGAGCCCCAAAGCACAAGAAACAAAAGAAAAAATAAATGAATGGGACTATATCAAACTAAAAAGCTTCTGCACAGCAAAGGAAACAATCAATGGAGAGAAATGACAACCTACAGAGTGACAGAAAATTTTTGCAAACTATACATCTGGCAAGGGATTAATAACCAGAATATACAAGAAACTCAAGCAAATACAGAGTAAAAAACCAAATAACGCAATTAAAAAATAGGCAAAGGAGCTGAATAGACATTTTTCGAAGGAAGACATACAAATGGCCAACAGGTACATGAGAAAATGCTCAACATCGCTTATCATCAGGGAAATGGAAATTAAAACCACATTGAGTTATCACCTCACTCCAGTTAGACTGGCTATAATCAAAAAGATGGAGAATAACAAATGCTGGCAAGGATGTGGAGACAAGGGAACTCTCCTACACTGTTGGTAGGACTGTAAATTCGTAAAACCACTATAGAAAACAGTATGGAGATTTATCAAAAAACTACAGATAGATCTTTCATATGATCCAGCAATCCCACTTCTGAGTATATACACAAAGGAATGGAAATCATCATGTCGAAGGGATACCTGCACTCCCATGTTCATCACAGCTCTGTTTACAGTAGCCTAGATATGGATCCAACCATCAATGGACAGATGACTGGATAAGGAAAATGTGGTATATATACACCATGGAATACTACTTGCCTTAAAAAAGAGCGAAACTCTGCCATTTGCAGCAACATGGATGAGCTTGGAGAAAATTATGTTAAATGAAATAAGCCAGACACAGAAAGAAAGTATAAATAAACAGGAGAGTCAGGATTCAAAACCAGACTGGTCTTCTAGCTTGCGGAATTAAAGTATCTGAAAAGGAGAAAAGCAGGAAGAACAAGGGCATCTGAAGCAGAAGGGAGAGTGGGCAGTGGGGTGGGGTAGGTAGGTAAGAGAGACAGAGAGAGAGAGACAAAGAGGGAGGGAGGGAGAAGAGAGAGGGGAAGAATGGCTGAGACTTACTGACGGGCTTTCCAGACTATTGAGAAAAAAGTTAAATAAGAAACAAATATCAAGATCTCTGGGCCTCTGGGTATACATCAACTTTAATTTGTGGCAGGCTCTCTGGCAAGCACTGATATTTTTAGTCCATGGGCAATATCTTTCCAAATGAGTCACTTTCTGTACCATTGCTTTCTATAGCTTTCTTCGTTGCTTCTCTTTATAAGCATGGTTGTCAAGCATAAATAAGTCAACATTACTTAGATTTTATTTTTACCTTTCTATCATAATTGAAATGAGCTAAATTCTATTACTGATTTTACCTGCTTTCTAAAGAGTCTTGGCACTTTCTCTGTGATACATACTCATTGAGAAAATTCACCTGTATTAAACCTCCTTTTTATTTTTCCTTTCTCTTTTTATTACATTTCAATAAATGTATATGGAACTCCTACCACGTGCCAGATAATGGGCAAGATGGTAGAGTAGGACATGGTCCCCTACACTGATAGGAGTAACAGGCACTTATGCAATCTTCTAAAAAAAATGTGAAGAGGTCAATGACTATGGAATGCCCAGGATAGAACAAGGGTACAATGAGGAGCATTCACCTGAACCTGGGGAGTCAGGAAAGCTTCTGGAGTGGGCTGGATTGCATGTGGAGACTCAGTTAAGCTGGAAACTATGTTTTCCAGAACACCTTTCCCTGTATGATTCTATTTTAGAATTGGTCAAAGAAGAAACGTGCACAAGATTTGGAAGGCGGAAGCGAACCAGCGGCCATTGCCTTCGGCAGGTATTTGAAGTCAGTTATAGTGGTGGGCAGATGCAGACATGATCAGTGAAGCCAGCCTGTTCTTGCTCTCCTCTCGTTTGCATCCAGCTCATCTCTATGAATGCTCGTTGTCCAGATGAACCTGTGCTCCAGGCCCACTACCACATGCTTGGCAGCAGACCAGAAGAGATGGTAGCTATTCACATAATGGGGATAATACCTCTCAGGGTAAGTTTTAGGCTTAAATGAGCAGCATCATGGCCAAACAATGGTACATATTGTTATTTTTAAAGAATAAAACTTTGCCTCCATGAGGCAATTTTAGTTTTAGCCTTTGTCACTTGGGGGACATTAGATATGAAACAGAAAAACAAAACTGACATAAAAAGAAAGGGCTTCACCATAATGGGAAAGAGTCATCTAGGCAACACTGGTCTAAAGGTCCTTCATTGCCTAGCTAAAAGCCAGACCTCTTTTAGTATAGTCCCAAAGAATACTCATAAATCTTTTCTAGAAATTGTAGGTAGAAGACATTGGTGGAGATTCCTGACATTCAGGGATAATTGGACCTTATGGTTATCCAAGAATTGTGCAGCTGTGGGCAATCAACAGCAATTAGGAGATGTGGTAACTACCAGAGAACTAGAAACATAATTGAGAGTCTGAAGTTAAAAAGGGCAGCCTCTGCACTTTATGACTATGAACACCTAATACTTAGCTAAAGCTTACCCTGTATCAGATACTGTTCTACATGTTTTAAATGTATTCATTGAATTATCATGGAACCTGAAGAGGTAGGTGACCTTGTTACTTCTATTTCACAAATGAGGAAATTAAGACCCAGAGAAATTAAATTACTTGCCTTAGCTCATTGAGCTAGTAAATGGCAGAGATAAGATTCAAACCCAAGTCACTTCACTCTATCCTGGACCTTTCCCAATACTCTCTGTAATGTGGTGTCACACTTTAAAAGACAGAACATTAAACAGTTATGAACGAAGATGCTGAAACCCTGTGCAATTGATATGCCAGGACAGATACACGGAAATGACCAATCTGACATGGAATATTTTGAAACGTGGAACATTATGCGAGAAAGACTATGACAGTAGAAATTTAAAAAATGATCCAGATCAGGGATGAAATGGGAGAGAGATAGAGATAGAGATAGAGATAGAGAAGAGAGAGAGAGAGAGAGAGAGAGAGAGAGAGAGAGAGAGAGAATGAATAAGTTGGAGGGTAGAAACACAACCAGGCCATATACTCCTAGCACAGAGCGTCTCTGTTTCTGAGTAGACCCAACTGAAGAAGGATGGCAGTTATAAGGGATACTGTTGTTGGTGCCCTGCCCGTACACATCCCCTTTCTGGTTGGTGTAGCATCCAAGCTTCTTTGAGTGATGCCTCCTTCTTAGGAGAATTGCATAAGACAGGGAAGCCCTGTCCCAGTGTCACCTCCTTGAGAACCATATATTGTCACCAATCACTGACTATCTAGGCAGTAGCAAAGGCCACCTCCCTGCTGCAAGGTGATACCCAGACTGTGGAACTGTTCATGTTTCAGAGATTCGCACTGGCAACAGACTAAAGTGAGTTTCCAGCTGAGACCTTGCTCTTCATTCACTTTTTCCACTGCCCTATCATAATCCAGGAGAGCAAAATCATAAAACCAACCATTTTAAATGTCACTATTACTATCACATATGTTTTTTTGACAAACCGTTCTTTACTGTTCTCTACTAAATGATCATCTGCTCTCACTAACCAAATTTAGGTTATTTATTAAGCTCCAGGCACTGGGATAAGGATTTAACACGTTATCTCATTTAATTTTCCTAACATGCCTATGGTAACTATTATTATCCTAAACTTCAACATTAGAAAACTGAGATTCAGAGAAACTAAATGGCCACTCTTAGTTATCTGGTCAGTATATCTGCAAAGCTTGACTGTAAACCTAGTCTGCTCACCCCAAATTAGTGCTTCTTCTCACTGTCCTACAGTGCTTCTGTCCCCTGTAAACAAGTCTGCATTAACAGAAGTATCAATTCTCCTTGAAACATGCAATAATTTTAGTTACCGGACATATCACAGCAGCAGTGTTAGAATGTTATGTTATCTTTAAAAAGTATATTTCAGGTATTTATTCCTTTTTATTTTTAACCACATTCAACTATCGTGAAGGCATTACTAACAAAACAAAACAAAACACAAAACAGAAAAAATATCAGCGTACTTTCAAGGGTTTCTGTATAATAACACTGTAATTATTCATTTGTATTCTGTTATGTTTTCATGAGTGGGAAACAGCCTGTCTACATAACGCAGTTCAACTGATAACTGATTGGCTGTGTTCCTGTACAGCCATCTCTTCAATGTGTGTCAATGAGGGAGATGTGCAGAATACTTCTATTACTGAATTCATAAAAAGATGTGCATGTTGCCAAATCAAAAGCAAATCAACTAAGTAATAATTTGAAAAAAAATGATTACTATATATGTGTCCAAAGTAATAAAATTCTATCCATTCTAATTTTAACCATAAAATTAATTATGTTTATGCCCATCTGAAATGATATAATATTGTTCTTCTTAATATTATCAGTGGAGCATAAGTCTGGAAAAAAAAATCAGACCTTTTAAAATTAATACAATTTAGTTTGGATTAGCCATGATATTATTTGGTCTTTTAAAGTAAATACCTATTTGGGATTGATTTTATTATTCACACACTCACAATAAATATCTTTTATAAGTGCATCATTAAAAAGAAAATATTTCTGAGGAGCTATTTACTGTACTTCCTTGCAAAAGCTTTTACAGTTCTCTGAAAAAAACTATATATGCCCAGAATGTCAGACACATGAATGTCATCCGCCATGAGTCATCACGAAAATGGCTTAGAATCACTGCCGTACAGGGGTGTGTAAAACAGACTTAAACCAAAGCTGAAATAGGCCTTAAGCTTATGATGCAGCAAGTCATGCCCACTTTTATTCTTAAGACAAATTTTTAAAAATGCCTTTTGTCAAATTAAAAAAAGATCATTCCAGGGTCTACACACATTTGTGGTCACTTTTCTTTATTGTGCCTTTGGCTTTTCTGGCCATTCTGAATTTGTTTCTTTATTCTTGTTTTTAGTTTGGTGTTTCTGAGCTAAGATAGCTCCTGCATTTTCTAATAATGTGCAACATTAAAAAGGTGCCTACATTTGCAGCAGGAAAATGATAACTCAAGCAAGGATATAACACAATATCTTCTGTTCTACTGCCAAGCTAGTTCTTAAATGGAGATAGACTCAAATTCTGAAGCTAGGGATTGGAATGGGAAAAAGGGGTTGAAAGCAACAGCCTCATAATCATGTGAGACTTTTCTTAGTCTGGTGTTTGTATGTGGAATAACTGTCATAGACTGTATGTTTGTGTTTTTTGTTCAGAGCAAATAAAAACTGTTTTTAAATTTACAGTGCAATTGTTCAATCCTGTATTTTATGCAATTGAGTTTTTTAATACTATTATGTCCCATTTTACTTTATCATATAAAATGCAAAATGTTTTCATAATCATATTTTATGTACTAACTATTATACTTATTCCAAACTTCAATATGGATCCAAAGAGTGGGTTTAATATGTAGTACGTAAAATTTAAAGCAAACAATTTTGAGAAAATCATTTTTATGTTTAGTTGATTTCACCTGAGGGTCCAAATATGATTCAAGTTTGCTGTTAGTCTGTGTGTCAAAGCATGCCATTGTGTATTCTGGTTGCCTCCAGGCCAAGCTGTGAAATGTCTCGATTCCAGAGTAGCAGACTGTGATCCATTCTCAACAACCCCTCCCCACCATCTGCCACCGGCTCCCATAAAGCAGTGATCAGAACTAGGCTGGCTCAACTTAGGTAACATGTTAGGCTTCATGTGGAAACAAACAAACAAACAAACAAACCAGCAAACAGCATCTACAAAATAAATTTCCAGTCATGTGGTATGTGCTAAAATTTTGAACTTGACCCAGAAATTTGTTGTGTACACACATACACACACACACTTATAATTATATGTTTTAAATCTTTTTTTAGTGCCTTCCAATAAAAAAAATTAATCTATAAAAACCTTGCAAATTTTAAGTATAATTTAATAGAAATATACATATAGAAAAGTAAAAAAATCATATGTACCTCAATAAATTTCCACAAAATTAACAAAGGTGTGTAAAGAGCACCCATATTCAGAAATGGAACATTATCGACATCCTAGAAAAGTAACTCATTCCCTCTTTTAGCCACTTCATTTTCCCTGTGGATAATGAATATCTCAACAGCTAACTCCAGGGATTGATGTTGTCCGTTTTTGAAATTTATATAAATTTAATCATATGATATATTCTGCATTTTTTGCCTGACATTTTGTGAATTATATCAGTGGTTCACATGTGGTAATGTTTTGTTCATTTTCATTGCATTGCATTGAATAAACATACCCTGATTTAACCATTCTATTGTTGATGGGCATGTGATTTGTTTCCGTCTTTGACTAGTGCTGCATGTATTTTAGTGAATATATGTACATATTTTTGTTGGATATATATCAAAGAAAACTCAAGTCATGGATTCAGCTTTATAATATAGTGCCAAATCATTTATCAAATTATTTGTATCAGTTTACATTCCCATCAACAGTGTGTGAAAGTTCCAGTTTCATATCTTCACTGATACTTGTCTGTCTTTTATTTTTGCTGTTCTGGTGAACATTTAGTGGTTAATACATTGAACACCTTTTCATATACTTGTTAATTATTTAAATGTTCTTTTTTTCCCCTGAAGAGACTGTTCAAGTTTTTGTCCAATTTTAAACTGGATTGTTATTCTATAGACTTTATTTTTTAAAGTAGTTTTAGGTTCACAGTAACATTGAGAGGAAAGTACAAAAAGATCCCATATGCCCCCTCCTTCCACACACGCAGAGCCTCCCCCACCTTCAGCATCCTGCACCTGAGTGGTATATTTGTTACAACCGATAACCAACACTGACATGTTATCATTTAAAGTTCGAATTTACATTAATGTTCACTCTTGGCATTATACATTCTATGGGTTTTGACAAATGTATAATGACATATATCCACTATTACAATATCAGAGTAGTTTCACTGACCTAAAAATCCCCAGTGCCCCACCTATTCATTTCTCCCTACCCACTAATCCTTGGAAATCACTGATCTTTTTATCATCTCTACAGTTTTGCCTTTTCCAAGATGTCATATGGTTGGAATCATTTATTTCATTTTACTTAATAGTATATAGCCTTTTCAGATTGGCTTTTTTTCAGTTAGTAAGATACATTTAAAGTTTTATCATGATTTTTTTTTTTTGGTGGTTTGATAGCTCATATTTTAATGCTGAATAATATTCCATTGTATGGATATACCACAATGTTTTTATCCATTTACCTACTGAAAGACATCGTGTTTGCTCCCAAGTTTTGGCAATTATAAATAAAGCTGCTATAAGCATCTATGTGCAGGTTTTTGTGTGGACACAAGTTTTCAGCTCATTTGGGTAAATACCAAGGAGCACAATTGTTAAATCATATGGTAAGAACATACTTAGTTTTGTAAGAACCACCAAACTGTTTTTCATAGTGGTTGTACTATTTTGCATTCCCACAACAAATGAAAGTTTCTGTTGTTCCACATCCTTGGTAGCAGTTGGTGTCAGTGTTTCAGATTTTAGCCATTCTAACAGGTATGTAGTGGTACCTCATCATTGTTTTCATTTGCAATTCCCTAGTAACATAGGATGTCACCTTCGTTGTATATGTTTACTTGACATACACTATCTTCTTTGGTGAGATATGTTTAGATTTTTTTGCCCACTTTTAAATAAGGTTGTTTGTTTTCATATTATTGAGTTTTAAGAATTCTTTGCATATTTTGGATAACAGCCTTTTATTAAATATGTCTTTTGAAAATGTATTTTTACAGTCTGTAGTTTGTCTTTTCTTTCTCTTGATAGTGTCTTTTGCAGATCAGAAGTTTTTTATATTAATGACATCCAACTTATTAATGATTTCTTTCATGAATTGTTCCACTGGTGGTGTAACTAAAAAGTCATTACCAAACCCAAAGTCATCTAGATTTTCTCTTATATTATATTCTAGGAGTTTTATTGTTTTGCATTACAAAATTTAGGTATGTGCATTTACAGATTTTGCATATACAGATTTAGGTCTGTGATCCATTTTGAGTTAATTTTTTTGAAGAGAGTAAAGTCTATGTCTAGATTTTTTTTTTAATGCAGATATGGACCATTTGTTGGAAAGACTATCCTTTCTCCATTGAATTGCCCTTGGTGCTTTGTCAAAGATCAGTTGCATATGTATGAGTCTCTTTCTGAAATCTATGTTATAAATTTGATCTTTAATTGAATAAATTTAAATTTTCTCTTCCATATTGATCTGCCAGAGTGTGTATATATATATATATTCTAGATAATAGTTCTTTGTCGCATATACATATAACACATACTTTCTCTCAATATGTGGCTTCCCTTTTCATTTCCTTAATGTTACCTTTTGATGAACAAAAGTTATAAATATAATGAAGTTCAATTTGTCAATATTTTTTTATGGTTGGTGTTTTTTGATATGTTTAAGAAATCCTTGACCACTGATCAATGGAACAGAATAGAGCACCCAGAAATCAACCCACGCACTTACTGCCATTTGATCTCTGACAAAGGCACCAAGCCTATTCACTGGGGTTGGGACTGCCTCTTCAGCAAAGGGTGCTGGGATAACTGGATATCCATATGCAGGAGATTGAAACTAGACCCATACCTCTCACCATATACTAAAATCAACTCAAAA